>NW_027262675.1:0-25015 GCF_902827115.2 Pseudochaenichthys georgianus | reverse complement strand
GTCAAGAAAAGTGAAAACAGGTGGACCACCGGACTCTGGATTTGTATCAGTATCAGGTTTATTGCCAGGTAGGTTCACACATACGAGGAATTCGACTTGATGCCATGCTGCATACATCAAATATAAAACAAAAACTCTCCATATAAAACAAAAAATCTAATATAAAACAAAAAATCTAATATAAAACAAAAAATCTTTAAGGACACTGTAATAAAATATAGTTAGAAAGCAATAAAATAAAGCAGTAATTCACAGCGAAAAAGAATGCAGTGAATTATAGTATAGTATAGTTCTGGTGCTTCTAGTAAACAGCAACTGGCTGGTTCAATAAGGAGGAAGTTCCCATTTGAGTAAAACTACGTTAACAAGCGCCTGGGCAAAACCTGAATGTCGCATACGTTACACGTATACCCAGGAGGTAATATGTTATCATTTGACTTACAATTAAACCCTGGCCATTTTTTACCTTGTTTGTAGCCTTTATTTAACCAGGTGAAAGCCCCTTGAGATCAAAAGATCTCTTTTTCAAAGGTGACCTGCAGGACATTAGTTACACATGTAACATAAAAACAACAGAACAACAATAAGGATGACATACAACATAATGTACAGGGTACAGTTTACAAACTCTATTTACAGTGACAGGTACCATGAGTATCAAACAGCATGTCACCCAGCCGAGTTTTAAAATGATGCAGGGGAACCAAAGTGCTCAGTTTTAAACATGTTTGCAGACTGTTCCAATTTAGTGGAGCTGCACAACTAAAAGCTTTCTTCCCTAAGACAGTGCTAGCACTTGGCACATTAAATAAAACAACATCATGAGATCTCAGGCAATACGTACTTTCAATTCGTCGAGAGATCAGAGAGCAGATATAAAAAGGTAGTTTACCCAACATGGCTTTATAAATGAACATGTACCAGTGACTGAGCCTCCGAACAGTTAGTGAAGGCAGACCTGCCTTGGCATACAGGGTACAGTGATGAGTTAGTGCTTTACAGTTAGTAACAAATCTCAGAGCACTGTGATAGACGGCATCTAACTTTTCCAGGCAATGGGCAGGTGCATTCATATAGATCAAATCACCATAGTCCAGCACAGGTAAAAAGGTCACAGTGACTAGCCTTTTCCTGGCTTCAAATGAGAAACAGGACTTGTTCCTGTAGAAGAAACCTAGTCTAACCCTCAGCTTTTTAAGCAGATTAATGACCTGAAGTTTAAAAGTAAGACAATCATCAAGCCAGATTCCTAGGTATTTATAACAGGTAACCACTTTGAGTACTTGTCCTTGCATAGTAAGAATATCCAAAGCAGTGTCTGTAGTCTTTTTAGCTTTAGAAAAGAGCATTACCTTGGTTTTTATCAACATTTAAAAGAAGATTAAGCTCAGAGAGCTGAGTCTGAATAATGTTAAAAACAGCCTGTAATTTAACACCAGCCTCCTTAATGGAGGGACCTGCACAGTACATCACGGTATCATCCGCATAAAAATGTAAAGTAGCTTCATCCACATTTTCACCTAAACTGTTGATGTAGATGGAGAATAAAAGTGGACCTAAAATAGAACCTTGAGGAACACCATTAGCAATGTTTAACCACTCAGAAGACAGCCCATCAAAAATGAACACATTGGGACCTTTCAGAGAGGTAGTTTACAAACCACCCCACTGCAAGGCTGGATAGGCCAATACTGAGTAGCCTCTGCTTTAAGATGCGATGATCGACGGTATCAAACGCTTTAGAAAGGTCAATAAATAGAGCTGCACAACTCTGCTTATTATCTAAAATACTCGTAATGTCATTCACCACTTTCATTGTGGCAGTGATGGTGCTATGTTGCTTTCTGAAGCCTGACTGATGTTTAGACAGGATATCATTTTTACATAAAAACTCACTAGGCGTTCGAGCACCTTCGCCAGAACTGACAATTTTGAGATTGGCCTATAGTTATTTAAAATAGTTGCCTCCCCTCCTTTTAGCAAAGGCAAGACATAAGCTGACTTCCATACTTTTGGAATTGCATTTGTGCTGAGGGAGAGGTTAAAAAGAGTAGTGAGAGGAAGAGCAATACAATCTGCAGCTATCTTTAAAAAGAAAGGTTCTACGTTGTCCGGGCCGGCCGGTTTCTTAGGATCTAACTTAGATAATGCTTCATGAACAACATTGACAGTAAAAGCAGTACAACTGAAAGGGTTTTCCAGACCACATTGTTCAGAGTCACGGATTGGGGTGTTCACAGAAGCAGAGTTAGTCACAGAATCAAATAGAGAACCACAGGACACAAAATGCTTATTAAAGCAATTTAACATAGTGGCCCTGTCCGATATAGAGCCAGATGCTGTGGTAAGGCACGGAGGTAGCTAATTACGGATCTCACCGGTGGATATCGATTTTATGGCTTTCCAAAATGTCCTAGGATTATTTAGGTTTTCTGTGGTAACTGACAAATAGTACTTTGACTTTGCACTTTTGACATGTGAAGTGAAGCTATTCCTTAGCTGCCTAAAACACAGCCATTCTACCTCTGAGCCTGATTTCCTAGCCTTTGCCCAGGCCATGTTTCTCTCATGAAGGAGACTAGACAGCTCAGCAGAAAACCAAGGATTGTCTCGTCCCTTTACTCCAAATTTACACAGGGGTGTATGTCTATCAATGATCTCCATAAAACCAAGATAAAAATAAGACCATGCAGTTTCTACATCAGCACACAGATCGATGTTTCCCCAATCAAACCCAAACAGATCATGTACAAAACCCTGCTCCACAAAATGTGTTATTTCTCTCTTAATGATAATACGAGGTTTAACCTTTTGGACCTTAGTGTCCCTAATTGTGGCTACAACACAGTGATCACTCAGATCATTCGTAAATACTCCCACAGATAAGTATTTATAGGGAACATTAGTTAAAATGACCTGCTCTTAGAAGCACAGAAGCTTGTTAATGACTTGGTATTTCACTTTTTTTCATTCACAATGCAGGGAAAGGGCGTGTGGCCACAGCCTCCTGGACATTACATTATCAGCGCCCCTGTTGATACTCATTATTGAAGTTTAATGTTTATTTATTTCAAAACACCATAATGCTTTGTAGAATACTGAATATTAATACTATGAATATTATTCTGAATATGAAATCTCATTCTATACAGATTTATTTAAAACCTTAACTCAAAACAGCATAAAAGTAAGGATTTCATGTCCCTTCAGCTATTTATCATATGCAATAATTGAAGGTGATATAGAGCTTTGGGATATTCTTGTGCTTTTATAAACACCATCTACTTCAGACAGAACTAACTAATTTGCATTAATATCAAGAGAAAATGTGTGTGTGTGTGTGTGTGTGTGTGTGTGTGTGTGTGTGTGTGTGTGTGTGTGTGTGTGTGTGTGTGTGTGTGTGTGTGTGTGTGTGTGTGTGTGTGTGTGTGTGTGTGTAAATCAGATCACCATTAAACACATTCTGACTGAAATATTGAGGCACTTTCATGGTGCATCAGATATATTCACTTATCAGTTTCAAAAGATTTCGTTGAGCGACAACTAAGATAAATGCTTTTGTAGTTTGAATTATATAGTGATGTTGAGATGCAATTTCCGGCTCTTTCATGTCACTTCAAACATCTGTTGAAGATGGGATTTTACATAATTTAACAACAAAATCGAGTTGGATCTGTGTTTTCCATCTGTGCGTCAAAGCTTTTCATTTACAAAGGCTGGCATCATGGATGGACTGGATGGATGTGTTGGGTGAAATAACGTCGGAGTTGTCTTTGTGCCGCAACACTTCTTCGTCTCATGTAAGTCATTCTTCCACCCAGCCAACCATCCACTCCCCTACACAACCTTCACATAAATCTCTTCAGCAAATGTTGTGTGCAGAATACTTAGAATAGGCATGATTCATCGACATGGTGATGCAGATTTGTGGATTATTCCTTCATTGCACTGACTCTCTGGGGTGCAATCATGTCATTCACAGTGCCGCTGATAAATACAAAGCTGATTTCACACCACGTTTCATTTCAACGTTAATGATATCAGAAGCATTATCCATTTCTGCCACGTGTGAGTGCCGGGGTTAGTCGATGCATCAGCTAGTATGTTATTCGAGAGCAGGGAGAGGCAGGTGGGTTAAACTGTCCATAAACAGATGGTATGAAAAATTCATGAGAAACAGAAAATAGAAATGGATGTTGTGATATAAAAATACAGGTGTAAAATAATTTGTCATCATGAAAATTAATGCAGAAGGGTTGATGATTACAGTAAGTGGAAAGGGGTTGTTTTTGTGTTGTTTTAAAAAAATCACTCGACTATAAGCCATTTTTTTATGTTATAATTACCTGTAATCTTGCTGAAAGTGCTCCATTCAGTCGCAAACAGTGTCCATACTCATGCTTGATTGCAGAGAGGCTCTTTCATTTTGGCAGTAGGCCAGTTGGAAGACCTGCTCATTACGACTAGGTTAACCGCTTACAGCGTAGTGTGTGTGCTTGATCTGTTGGAGAAGTGGCTTTTCTCTCATCTAGATCGAAATGGAATTATCATGGAAATGTTGGCTTTCATGGACAGAAATCACCCCGGACACGTTTCTTGAGTTCTGACGTCAGCCTCTTAAAACGAGGGCACAACGTTGGGTGACATTTAAAAGGCAACCTACATGTTTGAACTGACTCAGAGTAATTCAGAATGTTTTTTCCACCATGTCTGTCAACAGGGTAGGTCAGGGTTGTCAAAGTCTATCTCTGAGACGGCCACACTAAGGAATTACAGAGGAATTAATTCATGTTCATCTCTAGACTGAAATCTCTTTGGATATAAACATGAGAACAATGTTTGAAACTCTTGTAAGCTATCAAAGTAAGCTTGGAAATATGATTTAATATTAAGTATCACAATATTTTCAACCAGCTTTCTCAATATTGTGACACTTTCTCGGGTTGACTGCTTTCAACAAATATTTAAAGATGCCAATTTGTACACATAATGATAAGTAATGTGTATTTATTGACTAGGTGGGGGAATGCAAATAATAGAGAAGCTACACGTCTGGTATCTTTATAAAAACGTCACTTTCTTATAATGTATTTTAAACTAAGAAAAGACAAGGGTAATATGATATCCAAAATCTAAGACTGTATTTGTTCTTATATCTCATATTTATCAATATATGTCCCCACTTCAGCTCTATTGAGTTATACAATATTTTAAAACTCTTCATGAAGTTAGCTTTTTACAGCGTTCATTGAGTTTACATCCTTTATTTAAAAGTATACCTTTTATTTACTGGCGGAATCCAGTATTTCCACATGCTATTCATTGCCTATCCTCACTAGGGACTTGGATGCACACATGTAATCTATTCATACAGTCTTTAATACTATCCTAATACGTAGGATGTCTCTATTTAATTTAAATGTAAAATTAATTAAAGGCTAGCAACTGCTGAAGGTCCTACATAACATATCATACTCCACCAGCTTGGCTCACACAGCAAGCTTGGTTCACTTAAAGATTATGTAGAAGGCTGCTAGAAGATCTTGGCATATTTGACGAAGATCTATGCTTCTTTGAGCTAAGACGAATCAGTTCTTTTTATCTCCCTCCAATTTACACTTCATGCTCTTATCTTTTCTCGCATGTACTACTGCCACTTTGGTACTTCTTCAATATTTTATTAATCACTTTTAAAGCATTAAATGGCCCTGCTCCAAAGTATATCAAGGATTGATTGACCCTCTGTGTGCCTGGGCGTTGCCTTGCGTCAGTGGATGCAGCTCTGCAGGTCCCCCCCCCATCTTGGCTTGTGACCAAAAGTGATGGGGATATTTCTTTGGATAACTCTACATTTAGAAATAAGACATGCCAAATAATTAGCCTTCTTCAAATCCCTTCTTAAAACTTTATTTTCTAGAAATGTTATGAATATTTAGTATGTTGTATTAAAGATGTTTATGTTTTCATGATCCATCAGTTGTTTATTTTATTCTATTGTTGTTTATGTTTCTTATGTGCACATTGAAATCTTAACCTTTTGAATAAGCAAGAACATACTAAATAAATAAAGTTTAAAATGATCACTATTATTAAATATTATTAGTAATGGCAACAGAAAGTAAATGAAATAATAATAATAATAATAATAATATATTTAATTTATAGCGCTTCTCATCTGCCAAGACAAATCTCGAAGTGCTTCACAACAAGGGATACTGATACACTTTGAGAGATTAAACAAATAATTGTAATAATAATAAGAAATCAAAAAATAAAATATAAAATATAAAATAGAGTACAAAAATAAAAGTCGGAGATAGCAATACAAATGGCAGTACTCCAGGTGTACCATGCTCAAAGTTTATTGGAAGGCCTGCCGAAAGAAGAGGGTCTTAAGGCCGGTTTTGAAGACCTCGGTGGAAGGGGCAGATCTCAGCTGATCTGGGAGGGAGTTCCAGAGGCGCGGGCGAATGAGCAGAAGGCTCGGTCTCCCATTGTTCGGAGACGTGTGCGGGGGATGTAAAGAAGAGGAGCGTGGCTGGAGCGGAGAGAGCGGGTAGATGTCTGGGTATGAATGAGGTCACAGAGGTATTTTGGGCTTTGTCCATTCAGGGCTTTGTACGTGAGGAGCAGAACCTTAAACTGGATCCTGTCGTGGACTGGGAGCCAGTGTAGTTTTGCAAGTATGGGGGTTATGTGTGCGGACCTTTGTGTACCGGTGAAAGAAATAAGACAACAACATATTTCTAAAGATGGCAGACTAATCAAATCTTCCCACATTTAAATTGAAGTAATTAAATATGTATGAGTTATAAATAGAGACATGTGACATGTACTCAAAATTAATGAATTAGCAGCTAATTAAGTAGCTATATAAAAGTAATCTGTATCAGTTTGGTATTCTGTACACCACCTCACACATATTCCTACTCATGAGGTTGACAGGGTGTGAACTGGCAGTAGATTTGCAGGTCATGTCACTCGATTTGTTGAGACGCTCGTTTTGACCGAGGGTGACAAGTAGTAAGCACGACCAATCATTTCAATCTGCAGGGGTCAGTTGATGCTAATGAGTGGTAGTCATTTTTCAGACTTCATTAATCGCACATTGCAGGGAATGATAAATGCTGCTCACAGCAGTGTTTATTGGCTGCTGGCTAGATCAAACAGCCACAGCCATTGATCAGACTCGGAGGACCAGCATCTGCTGTGTTTGTTTGCACATTGCTCTCTCTCTTGCTTCTTTGACCTTGGGGATTCTGTGTCGTCCTGTATATGCAATGGTTCCTTTGCCAGCCCCCTTGAATTCATAAAGCCGGTTTTATTATCACCTAAGGGGCGTCAAGGTGGCCCTTAAAACTGTAACTGAATGGTTCTGGGTTGCTGCCTTTTTGTACCGACACCCATCTAATGAAAGGTGAAATTCCCCTTAAAGTCATTTTCCTTATACTGCAGTTTTTCTATTCCATTGTAGATTGAACACTATTGCCCACACCATAACGAGAATTGTGTGGACTCATGATGTGACAGGTGGCTAATGGGACGCTGTACACCCATCATGGATTGGTGCTTCGACATAAAACGCCACTTGCTTTAGCGAATAACAACACTGCTGTCCAAAATCTCTTATCACAAAAACACTGAAAGCATAATTGTAAAGCACTACCTCTTCAAGGGCAATTCAACAATGAAATAGGTGTTTACAACCGTCTAGACCTGATTATTGCAGTATATTCATGCCAGTTTTTCAACAGCTTGATTATCTCTAACTAAATCACATCTATATGTGGGTGGCTTCCACCAGACTTGTAGTCAGCTATCCGCATATGAACGACGTGTAAACCTCTCACCTTAAAATATTTTAATATTCAGGATGAACCACTGCTAATTCAAGGCTTTTACTTTGCATCACTGATCAACCTTCCCCTTCTGCTTTGCTGCTTACTGCACGTTTGTAGCCTGATGGTATAAAATCTTTCATTACATTTTATTTTCTTTCGTTTATCTACTGGGCCAAAAAGCTAGGCTTATCAAGACACACCATTTAACAGGAGAACCCTTTGGCTATCATTCTGCTCCCCTGCCCTTTAGATATAATTAGTGCAACTACATTTCTTCAAGAGGTGAGGGAGAGTTTATGTTAATTATATCTGTATTTCAACCTTAACTCCGACTATTTCAACATTTCCAAACTTTCCCTGAATAGCTCTCCAAATACATACGTGCATGGTATATAATTACAAAACTCAAAGGTCTTCTTTTTCTCACCTTATCTCATTACTGAAATGAACAGATGTGTTACTATTAATGTTCTTTCAGTAATTCACAAATGCATAAAAGTGATAATGTGTATGACATGTTGCATTCAGAAATGTCACTTCAAGATGGATTTATATTGATCTGTTGGCTATTTACGAATACATGTAGATGCGTCAGACGACTGCTTGTGTAATATATTTTGAAATGAATTGGTGCCAGTGAATGAGCTGCACGGCTTTCATTAGTGGCTCTTAAGCATACGGCACAATGCTACTAAAGACTGCAGATTTGATCTACACTCAGTCTTAACACCTGGGGATTAGTTACATCTATAAAAGGCTTTAATCAGTAAGTCATAGTCATTTATATAGAAAAAGCTGCCAAACACAGGTTTATTTATTTGTTCAAAAGGATCACAACAAGCTACTGCTAATGGGACCAGCTAGTCTTCCCGGGGTCCAAATTGATTTTACATGTAGAGGAAGCATTGCTGATTATTTGCAAAAGCTGACAGACCAAATAACATTGGCTTTGATCATCATTTAAAATACATTTTGCATAATTGCATACATGTTCCTTCACCAATAAACACCACATTTTGAATCGACTTGCAGTAAAATAACCTTAAAAATATTTAAGGTTTTATGGCAAGAATTTATAGGGGCAGCAGGAAAATGACCCATCAAAAAAACATAGAAAACACCTAAAGGCTGAACATTATCACGAAAGATAGAAAAGATCAACGTCCTGTGGTCTATAAAAGCGTTGCAACCACATTTTCAATATATTTGTTTACTTCTTCTATTACTTTCTGTCTCCAAAAACATTAACTAAATATAATAGCTGTTCGTTGACATTTGCCCTTAAATTAAATCTGAATGTCACCACTTTGTTTTCCAAGTAATTCTGTCTGTACTATGCTGGTTTACAGTGCAAAACTATTCAATAGACGCAACATTTTTAACAACCATTGCTGTGCTATAAGGTTGTCCTGCATGCTGAGTAAAGGTGCATGTCGGGCAGGAATAAACTTCACCTCCTCCTAAAGCAAACCTGGACTTGGCCTCCCAGCTCTATAACCATAGGTTTGACCACAACAGCTCTACTGGGCAAAAAGTGAAATATAGAGACAGTAACCTTGGATTTAATGAATAACAAAATGAAGCCCTGTGACATTACCTCCCCTTTTAATTTCTATTTAAGAAAGCGTATCAGAGTTAAAAGTGCATCAGTCAAACAGGGAAGCTTTTAGTTTCTTTGAACAGCTAAAGAAAGGTGGAGACTGCTGATAAGAAGAGTGGAATTGCTTAGAAATGACATGCTTTATATTAAAATCCTTATAGCTTTTAAAAAGAATATGACCACTTGTGGACCTCGGATGAACTTTGTGCTATGAGATTATAAAGGGAGAAAGCGTCTCTCCTCCTACAACAAAGAGTTAAGATAACAGATGGTATTTCTTTATTGTTTTGGTCAAGGTCAACTATTCTTATTCAGGTTAAAACATGTGGGATTTGCTTCAGGTTCAGTCAAAGAACAGATACATATACAGTTGAAAACATACATAAAAAAGCCAAACAAAAACAGGAGCCAAGAAAGAGGTATTGAGAGGGGTGAAAAATACCAATCCTGAAAACGTATACCAAAATGTTTTATCAACCAGAAGAGGTTTAATTCCTAATAAGAGGAATTTTCAAATAAAAGCTGAGAAAGGAGAACATGTCAGTTTGGATGTTCCATCTTTAGCATTTCAGTGGGAGATAGAGTTGCAATGCAAATAGCAACTGACAACATTTATTCATACCTCACAGCAAGTGGTGAGAGATTTGACATATTATAAGGTACAGGTTGAACCAAAAAGGCACCACGGTCGGGGAGTTGTTCCTCAGAGACGGTTGCTTAGGATGTATGTTGAGACAAACACTGCAGTTTCAAATATTGTGAGGTGTTGCACAAAGTGGCTGTTAAACCAAACAGTTAGCTACATTTTGCACACCTTCAAGTGCTTAAGATAACAAAGGAACATAGTGTAACAAGTGAAAAAATTCCTTTCTACATTAAGAAATCTCTTTAAACAATTACTGAATTTCCACCAAAACCTTGCCTTAGTTCAGTCACACCATCTTTTTTTTAAGAAAAACCTAACATGTTTAAAAAGCTTCAATGATCATCGACTCCTCTGATATATTTACTCTTTTCCAAGATGCTTAAATATATTTTTTATATGCCTACAGTTTGAGAATTGGACTAAATAAACCCGAAAATGAGCGCCCCTGGCAGCTACTATACCTCAGGCAGCTGGCTTGGATGTCTCCATTGGCAATTCAATAAATTAAAACCTGGGTTTGGATATCTAAATATGGCAGTGTCAATTCTTCAAATTATTTCGTTAGTTGGGATGTAGAACTTGTCAAATTAGGGAAACATGAAGCCAATATCAGTCAAACACATTTAGCTCAAACCCATGTAAAAGAGCTTGCCAAGTCATTTATATCACAGGTCTTTTTTAAATTGATTTTGCCGTTAATGGTATTTGAACAAATTGGGGGCACTTCTCAGCATCGTGGTATCCTACCAATGACTGTCTCCTTCACATTTTGTGGCTTTTGATATTCAAGGTTAACACTTTCTGGTGTCAACTCCTCATGGGGGATCTGATTAAAACCTGGATCAAAGTATTTGCCATTTCATTGATATCAGTAGCTTGTTGTGTAATGATGCACCAACCTTTTTTACTTCCCTACCTGTCAGAACAGTTTTCTCTATCTCTATATGTCATGTGTTTGAAGTGGGTTATAATTACTCTGCTGAATCCAATAAAACAGGACTTGGTCATTTAGATCATAAACTGAAATAAGGCTAAATAGCTCAGCATCCTCCTACATATTGTTATGACATTATGCAAATAAATGCTTGAGCCTCCAGCCACTTCTTTGGTGCCTTGGGCGGATGACTCTTGTTCTCATGCTGTCTTCCACATCTTTATCCAGGGTTTCACTCCCGGGGGCTTCAGATGTCCCCGTATGTGCCCACTTCACCTGTAGCCATCTTCAGCCTGGCCTCTTTTCTTGCACAGAGTTTGAAGCATTGCTCAGCTTCCCTCCTGCCCACCTACACCAGAATACTTCCAGCATAAGCCTGAGGATGAGTCAAAAGGTCAGGAACTCGAGAAAAAGATAACTCTCAGCCTTAGCACTGAGATGCATTTCAAATCATAATTATTGCTCTGTTTTAATTCAAGCGTAAAAAGCCCATCATGACTGCATCCTGCAAGCTTTCAGTGGTGGAAGAAGTTCTCAGATATTTTGCTTGAGTAAAAGTATTAACACCACAGTGTAGAAATACTCTGTTACAAGTCAAATTCCTGCATTCAACATTTTTACTAAAAGAAAAACAGATTTAACATCCAAATATACTTAAGTACCAAATCTAAAATAACTGTCACAATCCTAATGTCACGTTTTTAGTTTAGTCTGTCTTGTTTTGAGTGTTATTTTGCTGTTCTGTTCCCACCTGTGTCTTGTTATCCTGTCGTTAGTTTCCCTGGTGTGTCTGATTGTCTAATTGTGTTCACCTGTTGCCCTTGTGTTTCTGCCTCCCCTGCCCGGCTGTTTCTTGTCTCGTGATTACCCCTCCCCAGGGGCGGATCTAGAAACATATCCATGGGGTGGCAAGAGGGTGGCAGGAAAATTTGAGGGGTGGCATCCCCTGGCAGAAGTATATGCTGATTTAATCGCAGTCATATCAATTAATGTTAACTTGGAAAGCCACAATATTAATATTTTAACTCAATAACATCAGGTGACATTATTGTGGCACATCAGTAAAGCCATAAATATAAATATATATAAGGTGGCAGACGTAATTTAATGAATTTTAACTGAATGAGTTGGTTTCACTCTTAGACCAGCAGGGGTACCAAATCTATGCAGACTGACTAAGCTACTTTACATTTTTATGCGGATGATACTGTGATGTATTGTGCAGGTCCCTCCATTAAAGAGGCTGTTGTTAAATTACAAGCTGTTTTTAACACTATTCAGACTCAGCTCTCTGAATTAAAGCTTCTTTTAAATGTGGATAAAACCAAGGTAATGCTCTTTTCAAAAGCGAAAAAGACACCAGAGCCTGTTTTAGATATTGTAACTATACGCAAGGAACAAAACTTGAAGTTGTTGCCTGTTACAAATACCTTGGTATCTGGCTTGATGATTGTCTCTCTTTTAAACTTCATGTCAATAACCTGCTTAAAAAACTGAGGGTTAGGCTAGGGTTCTTTTTCAGAAACAAGTCCTGTTTCTCGCTTGAGGCCAGGAAAAGGCTAGTCACTGTGACCTTTTTACCTGTGCTGGACTATGGGGATCTGGTCTATATGAATGCACCTGCCAATTACCTGAGCAAATTGGATGCCGCCTATCACAGTGCTCTGAGATTTGTCACAAACTGTAAAGCGCTTACACATCACTGTACACTGTATACCAAGGCAGGTTTACCATCACTCTCTGTACGGAGGCTCAGTCATTGGTACATGTTTATCTATAAAGCTTTGTTGGGTAAACTCCCGTATTATATCTGCTCTCTGATAACACAGAGAGTTGCAAGCAGCTATTGTCTGAGGTCACATGATGTAGTCTTGTTAGATGTGCCAAGAGCAAGGACTGTCTTAGGTAAGACAGCTTTTATGTGCACAGCTCCACTTGCTTGGAACAATCTTCAGCAAGAATTGAAACTGAGCAATCTCATTCCTCTGCATGTTTTTAAAGCTAGGCTAAATGAAATGCTTGCTGATACAATGGGCACTTGTAAATGTCTATAACTATGTATCCTGTAAATATAATGTATAATGTCCTTTATTGTTTTATGTTTCATGTGGAATCTATATGCTGCAGGTCTCCCTTGAAAAAGAGATCTATGATCTCAATGGGACCAATCTGGTTAAATAAAGGTTTGAAATGAAATGAAAATGAAGACTGCTGCAATAAGTACATTAATTAACTGTCTCATCGATGTGTGTCTGTATTAGTGTTCATTTCGTTGACTAAAACTATGACGAAATATGTTCGTCAACGACGTTTTTTTTCCATGACGAAAACGAGACGATGGAGACGGCACCGACGGCAGCAAACAATAACTGTAACGAAATCATCATGCAATATCGTTGACGAAAGGTGACGAGACGAAAGTGTAGTTTACTAAATAAAAACTATGGCAGAATCTCTCTTTACTTTCGTTGACGAAAAATGAGGAGACGAAATATTATCAAAGATAACGTTAAATCTCTGATAGTCAGTTTTTCTCCCAGCAGTTCCATTTCCGGTGCTGCGGCAGAGCAGCAGCTGTTTCTGTGCTGCGCGCAGCGGTACATTTGAATTACACCGGGCAGCGGCACAATATGAACTGTCAGGAAGACTCGGGTCTAACTCATGGTCTAACTAACCTTATTTAACAGAAAATAAAATGGCAACAACAGGGCTTCGGAGCAGTGGTCGCACTCGCGTTAACCGAATACGCCCCCGTCAGCGCGAGTGAGTGATACATTGTGCACTCGACGGGTAATAATGGATTATGACGGAAATGTTACGATCCTGTCCGTCAAAATGACTGACAACGAAAAAGTCTAAAGCCACCACTGCTTGGGAGAAAGAAACGATGTGATATTTGGGCCCAATTTCGCTACAATGAGGCGGAGAAAAAAAGCGAATGCATTGTTTCATCAGAAGGGAAGCAATGTGGCCATAACACAGCTGGTAAAACCACCACAAACCTGACCAGATACTCTCTGCAAAGCTGCTTTCTAATCAACCTGTGTTTTTCATCAAATAAGGACAAGATAATCTTATTTATTTATATACTAAAATGACAAATTATTGGTTTTGGCTAGACTAGTTTGACTGAAATGTTCTATATAATCTGATGACTAAAAAAGACTCGACAGTTTTCATTGACAAAAAGTAGACTAAAATAATTAGTTTTCTTTGACTAAAATAAGACTAAAATGCTCAGACTTTTAGTCGACTAAATCTTGACTAAAATGTTTACTGTTTTAGTCGACTAAAATAAGACTAAAATGCTCAGACCTTTAGTCGACTAAAACTTGACTAAATAAAAACAGGATGAAGGTGACTAAATATGACTAAAACTAAAAAGGAAATTTAACACAGGACTAAGACTAAAACTAAATTAAAAAATAGCTGACGAAATTAACACTAGTCTGTATGAATATGATAATATTAACAATCATATCATTCCTATCAGCTGTCAATCCCTTTTATGATTCACATATTCAGTGTTATTATTAAATAAACTATATTTAATGATGAATGTTCCTCAAGATGCTTGCTCACCCTTCAAATTTGAAAGACAAGTAATTACTATCATAAATCAAAATAATCAAAAGAACAGTTCAGCGCCCCACAACTTCATTGCAAACAGTTACAACCTTGACTTTACATCAGAAAGAACAAACATTAAAGAAGTGACTAACTGCATCAGTTAGGGTTAGAAAACGTGTATTCAGCTAAAACATATACATCGCTGCAGTTATTATCCAGTGGAAAGTCCTTACCTACTGGCCTAGTTAAATCAAAGTGGTTACTTTTTTTTGGCTGGGCAGTGAAGTTTTACACACCGTCTTATTTGACTTTCTCAGGACTTCAAACAGTTTTTTCAAGGGAGACCTGCTCAAGTAGTTCCACATGAAACATAAAAACATAAATAGAACAACAAAAGGACATCATACAGCATCATTTACATAATTATCCACATAAACAGGTACCAATAGCTTCCGATTGACTAGCATCCAACCGAGCTTTAAAAACATTTAGTGGCACCAGATTGTTCAGTTTCCAAGTTAACAGTTTATTATTCTCATCGACTCATCCCTGAGCAGAGCATCAAGTTGGCATGCCTATAACAGCTGAATGTGGCGATTACCATCTTGATCAGCAAAACGCCTCACAAACGATTTAAAGCTATGGTGCGTTTTTCAATGCTGAGTACAGCCAAACTTGACAGGCTCTTCTCTGTCATTGTAGACCGCAAACAGTGCGTGTCCAGATTATTTCTGTTGGGTAATCTATGGTAGGGATAACCCATACAGTGCTGGGGCTCAAGTCAGTATTTGCAATGTAATTACATACACGCTCCCCTTGACAGTGAAACGCCACGCGTGAGGTTTAGATTATTTCCCTGTCTCAATCCAAATTGAACTGTATGAAATAAAAAGGCACATTTGTCTTGTAGTAAATAAAAAGGGCGACCTTAGATTTTTTGAAATACTAACATAAAATACACATTCTACTCTCTTGAGAAGAAAAATAAATAAATCTATTACTCCACGACATATTTAAAAAAATGAATGCCATTTTAGTTTTTTGTTACTTTGTTCTGTAACAAAGTTCTTTCAGTGGGTCTCAAACTGTTTGGTCACAAATTATTCAAAAGATTATTTCAATCAATCAATCAATCAATCAATCAATCAATCAATCAATCAATCAATCAATCAATCAATCAATCAATCAATGTTTATTTATATAGCCCAATATCACAAATGTTACATTTGTCTCAGTGGTCTTCACAGTGTGTACAGAATATCAGTATGACAATACGACACCCTCTGTCCTTAGACCCTCACATCGTACAAGGAAAAACTTCCGAAGAAAACCCACAGTTTAAAGGGAAAAATGGGAGAAACCTCAGGGAGAGCAACAGAGGAGGGATCCCTCTCCCAGGACGGACAGACGTGCAATAGATGCCGTGTGTAAATTGAAAAGATAATACATTTGCAACATATTTCCGCGGCACACCTTCATATGATCACTATAGTTATAAAAAAATATGAGAATAAAGGAAAAACAGTTATGAAATACTATATGGCAGTAAAACAAGAATACAGTTTGAAAGGGGAGTGATTTATAAAATATCCATAAAGAACAAGAACATCTGCTTACAGTAGTGTTTCATCTGGGTGTTGAGAGAGGTATCCATAGATCTCTTAATGTTGCTCTCAAAGTGCACCAGATTGATGCTTTTAACTTCAATATTTAAAAAAAATCTTCCCGGGGGAACATGCCCCCAGACCCCACTAGAGAAGGTGAGGTCCGCTCCCCACTCGTAAAAAATAGCACTTTACCCCTGCCTATATACCGTGAGCTGATTATCGAGCCTTCATTGTAACAGTCGCTGTGTGTTTGCGTGTGGGGGAGTGCTTTTGTGCGTGCTCTATAGTGCCCGTAATAGTGTTCACTGGAGTCCAGCACCTCAGCACCCCCACTCAAAATACCTTCCCGCGCCTCTGGTGTTCAGTGCTGCAACATACCACGATTTAAAGTTTATGAATACAAACAAATACAAACATTGTAAATAGCAGACAATAGTCCCTTAAAACCGTAGAGATGCTTGGATATGTCATTTCTTTGAACCCAGGCATGGTCCAGAATGACAAACACCCTCTGTGTTATAAACTCAGCTCTGCAATGCAGGCAGTGTCTCATTCACACGGGTTCGTGTGAGGCCACGCATTTTAAAAACTCACAGATCAGATCCTAGTGAGGAAGGGGCTTCGACAAATGCTAAATTTGGAGACAAAATGTCTGCTCTCCTGCACGGACACTTCTCTTTGTGTTTTAAAAAGGATGAGTTAAAAAGTATGGTTGGCTTGTTTGAGAGGGCCAAAGAACTAGAGAGAATCGCTATGAGCAATTAAAGGCTCTGAGTCAGAGTGTGCTATTTCTGCTTCCCTTTTTCCACTGAACAGTCATTAGTCAATACACTGATGGTGTTAAAACAGAAAGATTAATTACCAAAGAGTTGTGTAGCTGCAGATGATGGATGAATAGGCGGATAGATGGTTGGTTATTCAGCTTGTGACTTTCTCTGACTCTGTATGAATAAAATATTACTAAAATGTACAAACAGGAGAGCATGTGTGCTTGAATGACTACATGTATACATGTTTACAAGCTGATTTCTCCCCTTACATCGCCTGCTGAGATCATTTCCATGTTAAGATCACTCTAGCCCTTTTTACAAAACCCAGCCCTTATCTTGTATGACATTTCCTCTCCTGTATTCATATTTTGAGCACCACTTTTAATTCTCACAGCCAGTTTTGAATGTGATTCCAGGGATGGAAGGGGGGGAGGGGGGAAGGGGGGAGTGGATTTGAATAGCATGACATATGGCTGTGAATATTAATGAACTGTAAAAGTGCTCTGCATACGATTTAAATCTTGTAAAGGATTCTGCTGTCTAAGGTTTTTTGACATTCCTGAACCACTGATGCATTCTCAGTTTAAGACTCAAAGAAGCTATTTGACAGTTTGGCATGATCATGCTCTACTTTTTTTGAAGACAAAAACTCTAAAATAATAATGGGAAAATCGTGAAATGTGCAACTAATCTGGGGATATAGCCCATGTACATTTTGATAATTGGCAGGAGCTACAGAAGTGGACAACGTCAACAGAGTTTGATCTTGACATTATGTTGTTAATGTTAGTAACTTTTCTTACACATTGTCCCTTTTTTAAATCCTTTTTTCTTTATGTGTGATTTATACACGTCAACGGACCAGTATTGGTATGTAGGAAGATAATGCATACATTTTCCAAAACAATGCTGAGGTTATTTTGGATATAAATGACAGAATCACATTAAATACAGTCTGTAGTTTGGGGCACATTTGTAAGAGAACAGTGACAACTACTGTATGCTACTTCTTCCAGCATTGATTTAGAAGTAAACGCCAAACTGAGCAGAGCAATTACATCAAGGCTACAGTTTTTTTGTTCCTTTCTTTTAGTTTATCCTGGGATGTATGCCAATGATTATCATTTCTGAGGGAAGGATAGCCCTTCACTGTCATGTTTATGCTTCTGCTTTGCTCCGCTTTGTGTGTGTGTTTTTTTGTTGGTGCGAGTGTGCGTATTGTGTGTGAGAACACCGGCACTCGAGACACAAAAGTAGAGGAAGTGATCGTAGGACATTGTATCAGCGGTGCTCATGAAATGAATAAAGCTGAAACACTGGGCAGATCTTAAAATCAGGGTACCGATAGATCCGTATGAAGATAAGCAACCTCTCCATATTTTGCCTTAGACTAATATTTACGGAAGTCACGGCGATCTCTCAAAGCTGTGATCCGAAGAGAGTTACTTCCTCTTTCTATCCATCAATAATGTCACTGTTATCACAATGCAATTCTAATCCAAGCACCTTTCAAATTGCAGCTTAATAAAATGTTTTAAAGAGGATCTATATTCCTGTCTGCAGTGCTAAGGCACGTTTCTAATTTTAAGAAAGTCTTCAATGTTCTTACCTAATTTGATATACAATCATATGATCATAATTACACAAATACTTTTGTTTTATATTCGTGTAAATGTGGTCATATGACTGTATTTTAAAACACAGTGTATTTAAGCTCTTAAATAAACTATTTTGGCTGGGTGGCGCTCTATAGCTTAGGGCCAATAGGAGACCTCGATGCGTTCTTTCCCCTCCTCCTCATTAGCATTCTGTGCAACTAGTGTGACTAGTGCACATTTGGGATCCACTAGTACTACTAGTGAACATTTTAAGCCTCACTAGTTCACTAGTGGAATTCAAACGCATCTCACTAGTTAACTAGTAAAGGGCAAAGGGTTCACTAGTTAACGTGTAGACATTTTGAGCCCCACTAGTTAACTAGTAAGGTCAAAAGAGGCGTCAACTAGTTAACTAGTGAACTTTTTGCCTTTACTAGTTAACTAGTGAGTTATTCTGGGTGCGACTAGTTAACTAGTGTAGACAAATGTATGCCACTAGTTAACTAGTTGTGCTTATTTTGTGTGACTAGTTAACATGTCATAGATTTTGCAGCGCACTAGTTAACTTGTAAGACTTTTAGGGTCACTAGTACGGTCAGAGGGCCACTAGTTCATCAAAATCTTACACGTTGGGACTTTGGCGTCACTAGTGCTGCTCCTGGCGTCACTAGTAAGGCATACGTGGTAACTAGTCGGACAAAAGTGCCACTAGTTGCTGAAAAAGAGCGACTAGTGTAATGTTTTATTTAACTAGTAAAGCAGAGTGCCTAACTAGTTTGACCATATATCTAACAAGTGAAATCAAAGAGCCAACTAGTGTAGGCCGCTCCCGTCTGATATCAAGGAAATTGAATAAATACTCAAATGGCTTGCCATATGCAAAGGGTTTTGACAGCTTTGTTGTAAAGTGTGACCTTTTTAAGGCACTTTTCTCTAAAGCATTACCCAGAGGAAGAGCTCCTGACTGAAAGCTTGTAAAGATGCAAACATGACTCACTTTTGAACTTTTAATTAACTTTATTGCAACTTTCTAAGCGACATCTATTTTCAGACTACATCTCATCAGATGCGTCCATTGGCATGTTGCTTCTCAATGCTTTCCCACTGGCCTCTCTATAAGAAGACTGCAGTATGTTTATGAGGTCACAGCAGTGTGTGTGCTCTGTCAGTAATAAGACAAAGCTTTTGATTGTCTCTATGCATTTGAAAGTACACAGGGGATGATCTTAATTTGAGATCAAGGGCTTATCAAGATAGATTACATTCTGAATGACTTCAGGAGAAAAAACGTTTTAAAGAAAGGTTATTGTTATGAAACAAACACTGGTGACAGGCACCAGTTTTCCCTTTTTAAAAACAGGACTTAATGAATGGAAATGCACTGCAGTCGACAACACAAATAAAAAGGAATAAAAACACCTTCCAGGCCTTTAAGCCTCAGTGGCGAAAAACTCAAAGAGTGTGGAAGAACAATAACAGAAAACTGTGAGTCTACTAAATGATAATGAGGAAAGATACAACTAAGAGTTATTAAACAGTATGTGGGAAAATAAACAAACAGCTTAAGGATGAGATGAAACATGAATAATGTAAAGCAGGGATTTCTTTGTTGATGGATGGATGGAGACACAAAGCTTGGCACCTAGCTCCTCATAGAAACAAGCATTAAAGAAAGCTCCTCTCAGTTTTACCTGTGGCTGCAGTTCCATTCAGGTGTGAACGTTACGGCCGCATGCAGTTAAGCTTTCATCTCTAGCGACCGCGGGGCATTGTCCCGGAGTTTCCTGCAACGTGAAAACAGAAGACTATTTTGGGATTTAGAGCGATATTGAATGTTGTCTTTTGTACCGAGCTAGGTTACTAGGTGCGGTGTTTGAAATGAGAGATACAACAAGGAAATCAGCCGGCAGGCATTGAGCAATGATTTTCTCATCTATCACCATGAGAGATCATTTCATTCCAATTTGTAGCTGGGAGGAGGAAATAAAAGCATGTGATCACCTCAAAGGCCTTCCCACTGCTTTAAAAAACATGTTTTGTTGCTTGTAAAATACACATTAAATACGTGTGGCTGTCTGCTCTGTTGACACACTAGTCTTCCGCACCCCAAGGCGCTAAATACATGTGCGGTTCTTTAAACATGAGCGGAAATTGTAGAACCATTATAATAAATCACATTGCACATGATCAGCATTTGAAATGATGACTGTTGTTGTAATGTTTGGCGAAAACAAGTAGGACATATTCGTAAAATAGTCTCATTATACTATATGTTACTTATCCTGCAGTAAACTACAATCACAAATAATCACACTAGATTATTCCTTTAATATATTTTTTTCTTCTGTTCAAAAAAGCACTTTCCATTAGATTTGTCGGTGGACGAGCCCCCTAACACATCCTGAAGGCTCTTCCCGCTTTCCACACTGATAAAGTTATTAATTAAAAATACATTGTGCAGTGAGACTGTGGCTGATGTACTCTGCGCAGACACACACCCCTGGGAGTGCTACATTATTCACATTCACACAGAAAATTATCTAAACAGAGAGAATTCTGCAAATAAAGTAGCTTCCTTAAAGTGGTTATGACTACCTGAAGAACATCTTGATGTTTTCAAGTGAAGATTCAACTGATCCCTGTCACCAACACTCTTCTTTTAGTTAGGGTGCTAATACAAACAGAGAAAAGAGACCAAGGGTAATTTACAATTATTGTTATAGTTGACTTATCAATTAGAAGGTAATAATTGTTTTGCTTGTTCAATTATAATAAAAAATGGTGTATAAAATGTCGTCTGAAAATAGAAATGTAACATTTTCCAATGATATTATTGTGTAAGAACTGCAACTACTGATTTTTTTATCATTACTAATATTAAAATATCATAAAATGGTAAAAAAGGAAAGGTTCCAAACTTCCCACTTTGCTTTATCAACACGCACGCACGCACGCACGTGCCGCACGCACGCACACACACACACACACACACACACACACACACACACACACACACACACACACACACACACACACACACACACACACACACACACACACACCACACACACACACACACACACACACAATATTCTATCAAATATGGCAACAAAAAGCTTCAAATTCTCACATTTGAGAAGCTGATGGTTATGATTTTTTAGCACCCTGGCAGCTCAATTTTTCTATTATATTTCATTTTTTAAAACTTCTTTGAGCAAATGTTTCCCTCTGAATTATTATTATAAATTCCTGTCATAATTGTGGAAACTTTTTCAAGTTCTAATTTTAGACCATAGTGGTATACTGACAAATAACTTATTTTACTCCAAAGACGTAGGGAATGGAAAAGCAGCACATCCTCACATTTGTGAAGCTGGAGCCAGATAATTCTAGGCATAAACTGTATTTATGTTCGAATAAATGCTTAATGAGCAATACTGTATGTTTAGGGATTCAACTGACCATTCTTTAGATTATCGTTTAATCGGTTTATTATTTTCTTAATCAATTGTTGGGACTATGAAATGTTAGATAATAGTGAAAATGTCCATCCCAGTTTCTCAAAGTCCATGGTTAACATCTTTTTTCTCCCAAAAATAATCACTTTATTATAAGGGTTAAATTAAGGGGTAATATAAAACTGAAAAAAGCAGAACATGTCCACATACAAAGGACTGAAAACAGCATTTTTAGCAATTTTGGCATGAAAAATTACTTGCTTGTTCAACAGTTGAGGATTGTTTCCCATCGATTGTCTTATCGTTGCAGCTGTATTTCTTTTAATATATTTATATACCTATATGTATTTTTATAAGGAGGTAAAACATTTGAAGTGGCAGTATGTTTCAGTTTATTCCAGCCTGATGAACATATTCTGTATATTTCTGCAGCTTTTGAAGTCAGTCTTTCCTCTGCACTTTAACATCGCTATGGTTACAGGTTATGTTCGGAGCTACTGGGAACCGCCTGAGGGAAGTTCTCCATTTACTTCTTCATATACAAAGATCTAATGTCTCTCAGTTCGGCTGTAACATGTACACCATTAATCTCGACTCTCTCTCGCAGTAATTGTTTTCAATCCCAAACACTTCAAGCCGGATCATAGTCTGTGACTCATTCGTGTAATAGTACAATGATTGCTTTGCTGCTGTTCTGCAGACGTCTGATAATTAAACACAAAAAATAAAGAGAATCAAGAATATGAGAATAAAGAAGATGAATTCTTAGGCCTGCTTCATAAACACTGCGTCCAAACCTTATTACATTGAAGAGTGATTAATTAATTATTAACAGTGGCCATACATCTATTTCCGTCAAGAATGTGCTACTTTGTGGCAGATTTGAAGGCCGGTTTCCATAGCAGGGTGTTATTTTGGGAGTTATTACATGTCAGTGAACTCGAGAATCCATTTCAAGAGGCGTGAGTATCACAAGTCAATGTTCCCTCCCTGTTTTTGACATCACACCCTGAGTCAGCTGTTAAGGTGTAAATGTTAACACAGGCTCTTCAGAAAAAGTCCATGTGTTGTATGACTTTATTTCTCCCTCTAGCACATCTTGTCACTTTTATTTAATCAACTCTGGTAATGCTTATACCGTATACTCTTCTTCTTACCCTGTGTGCTTCAAATGTCTGAAATTATTCCAAAGATAAGCATCATTTCATACTCTGAACTATCTGCAATTTGATTTCCCTTTGTGAAATATGAGCAAAAGTGGTGATGGTGGTAATTGGAGTCAAATACAGACACTTCAGTCTTTACAATAACTGCTGTTTTTCACGCTGAGCTGGTTGCCAGCATAACAACCTATTCAAAAGAAAGAAGAAAAAAAACTTCTGCTTAAGTTTCGCCTTGAAGCACATCCTTAATACGTTTTGGCAATTGGGGAAGTGTCTAGACCTGCTTCTTGTGTTGATTGTTTTAGCGTTGAGGACGAGAAGTGTTGATTTGTATGCCTTCCAATCCCAACACAATGACAGAAGAATATTTACTCATTCAAAATACAAGAGAGTTATTCATTTCTGTACGAGAAGGCGGGTTCAAATTTGTATTTTATGCCTCTACTGTGACGTTTACATGATTTAGTGTTCAAAAAGTGCTTAAATGTTGTCATACTTTGCTGCAGCACCTCTTTTCACATTTTTGTCTGAAACAAGAGCTCAGTCTGCTCTGATTGGTCAGCTGTCCGGCTCTGTTGGGATTAGTGAACCGCTAAGAGATGTCCCGCCCCTTGAATCAGCCTTTGCAGACCATTTACATGCACAAACAACACACTACAGGAATGGGAAAATCCAAAAAAGCATAATAGGGCCTCTTTAAATTCATAAGAAAGTATGTTGAGCAGATGTAGTACTTTGAAACATAGAAGAAATAACCTCTTTAAGGTATACAAACCTCAAAACATATTTACTTTAGCTATCGTCTGAAATCAGTTGAGGCAACAGAAATGCTTCTGATTTAATTGGTGAACAATCAAGTGAAAAAAGCAAATGACACTTCAAAATATCAGAAACAACACTGCCTTCCATTGCAATGTGATTGTAGGGAACATTTTCCTTAATAGTGTCATCAGGAAACTTGCAAAATAGCAGTTTATTATCTATTAAGAACCATGTACATTAGCTGACAGAGAACACACTATAATGCCATGGCTGAGAGAAAGCAAGCAATATGCAACTGTGCCATCTAAATGAGAAGGTGCTAGACGCAATGTCGTTTATCAATTTAGAAAAATGGATCCGTCTGCCTCAGAGTTGGCGGCTGTTATGCATACACCAACCCCAACTCCGCACACACAATATCTAATGTAATCAAATCTCAGCAGCCACAGTTTGTATGCAAACCAGAAAATATGACCTATGCCTTCTGTGTGTGTTTCCTCTCCAGCTCCCTGTAAAAGACTGTTTCTAACCTGTTTTCCGTCCCTGCTCCTCAATATACCGTTTGACTTATTGACTCACTCGCTGTAAGCCTGACTGTAGCCGACTGTTCACTCTCAGGTTGCAGGAAATCTATATATCAGAATGAAAACAGGGGCGGGGGACAGAGTCTTTTCCTGTAGGGGCCTTCCTCCAACCTCTGGATACAAGCTTCTTGTCCTTGTCAATGATTCAGGCTGGACAGTTTTCAAATCCACATTCAGGAACTGAAATTCAGCACTTTGCCACCTGCAGCCTGCACTTCCCTCTCTCCTGTGTGTGTGTGTGTGTGTGTGTGTGTGTGTGTGTGTGTGTGTGTGTGTGTGTGTGTGTGTGTGTGTGTGTGTGTTTGCTCTGTATGTCTAGTTTTGTATTTATACTACCAGTGTCATTGCTTTTCAAACCTTAATGGGACTCGAGAAATGTACTTAACATCATTTTTAACACTTTAATCTGAACAATTAATGTATTATCATAGGTTGGTCGTACAAATCAGCCCCAGCTGCAGTGCTGACTAGCAAGTGTTAGC
>NW_027262674.1:0-25247 GCF_902827115.2 Pseudochaenichthys georgianus | reverse complement strand
TTGACTTACATGCATTTCCTGGAGACTTATCCTAACCTTAACCATAACCAACACATGCCTAACCCTAACCCTTACCCATAACCCTAATCCTAAACCTAACCAAGTCTTCACCCTAAAATTAATGATCCCCCTCATGGGGACCTCCAATTTGTCCCCATAAGGGAAGCCAGTCCCCACACTTGACTATGTAAACAGATTTAGGTCCCCACAAGTATAGTAATGCTAGACCACACACCAACCACACACACACACACACACACACCCACACACACACACACACACACACACACACACACACCACACACACACACACACACACACACACACACACACAAACACGCACCACTCTCACACACACACACACACCACACACACACACCCCACACAACCCACACACACACACACACACACACACACACACACACCCACACACACACACACACACACACACACCACACACCACACACACACACACACACACACACACACACACCACACAGAATACGTGATGTATCTCTCTGTAATTGTAGGGTGGGGATCGAAGAAAACAGAGACATGACTGATAGAGGGATAAAAGTTGGAGAGTGTAACAGATAAGCAAGAACAAAGACTGAATGATGGCAGTTTAGGAGGGAGCTTTACGGGCTGAGTCTGCCTCTCTCTGGTCTGGTTCTTTGTTTAAAGCGAGCTTGTGGGAGGATGAGGGGTTTGACTGGGATACAAGGAGAGCTGAAGTGACTCTCAGCTGCAGAGACAGGGGGAGGAAGTCTCGCTCTCAGAGGTAAGGCTCAGGGAATGTGTGCCAGCCCTTTTTCATCACTATTGTACAGACATGGCTTCATTTATTACATTAGCCCTTTCACGCATAGAAGTCACTACAGTGGACAGCTATTCAAAAGGTGTTTTCTTGTATATGCATGTTTTTTTTTTGCATAGTTGCACCATCAGCCACTACATAGGACCCTATTGCATCATCCCACTGCCCCTCAGTGGAAAGTCAGTGCAAGAAGTGCATGATACATGTCTCTAAACCAAGATGAACGACAGAAAGCCAGATGGACCAAGTCACCTGCCGATATCCTGCCAGTCCTTTCATGGAGAGCGCTCCCTGCAGGTATAAAACATTTGGTGACATCAAGTAACAACAAAGGAATCAAATAATTCATACATTGTCAAAGTATTGATTTTATGTTTGCAGGAAATCATGATTATTCACCTGTCCACTACAGTGGGCGTCATGCATCACTGGCTATATTTCAACTAAACTTCATACTGTTACTGCTACTGTTCTTCTTGAAAATACTTCTTCATTTGCAATATCTTTTTGGGCCTTAAATCAATATACTTAAGTTATTATACTGTAATTTTAAGTTTACACATCTTTATTTATCATTTTTTCCAAATGTACAAGTTTTCAGTTTAGACTTTATCGCATACTGTCCATCTGAGTGGACATATACATTTTTTTAAATTTGAAAAAACTAGATAAAAAATGTGTTAAAATCTTGTTTTTAATGCCCCAAGAGCAATAAAAACGCTTGGTAAAAAATCCTGAGTGAGGCTTTCATAATTCATGCATGAAAGGGTTAGAGCTCTAAATGTATCACACACAATCCGAGAAGTGCTGTAAAATCAGAAAATGGCTCATTGTTTATTTCCGGCTAATTCTGGGCTGCCCATTGTTGCTGTAGAAACGACTGAGATCTCTAAACAAACACGACTGAGCACCACAATCCAAACTTGACTTGGTACATTTGGCGTAAATAAACAGCTTACAGCCTTGAAAACAAAGCCTGAAGCTGCTCAGAGCACGGCTACATTTGAGCTGCAATAAGAACTTTTGGTAACACTTTATATTAAGGTACACAAATTCACCATCAACTAGTTGATAATTAACATGCACATTAGCAGTATATTAGCTATTTATTAGTCATTATAAAACACTTATTAATGCCTTATTCTACATGACCAGATTATACAAGTAATAGGCCATTAGTTGAGAGTTTTTCCTCAATAACCCTCTAATTAGTGCTTATTTATTGCAAGTAAGAAAGTTGTTGTACTACATGAGTTTTGGTCTTAAAATTCTCTGCTCAATATGGGCCCAATAAGACAGTAGTACCTAATTTTGAGTTATTTAGACTAAATTAAACTAAAATTAAAGGTGGGGTAGGTAAGTTTCAGAAACCGGCTCGAGATACACTTTTGTTATATTCCATGGAATGCTCTTAACATCCCGATAGCAATGAATATTTTAAGTGCTTTGACAAAAAAATCCATAAAATCCATAAATCCATCAGGGCCGGCCCGGCTAAACGGATTAGTTGTACTTTTTACAGTATTACGGCTTCTACAGATGAAATGTTATGGATTTTTGTCAAAGCACTTCAGATATTCATTGCTATCGGGATGTTAAGAGCATTCCATGGAATATAACAAAAAGTGTATCTCGAGCCGGTTTCTGAAACTTACCTACCCCACCTTTAACAGTTTCATGTCTTGTTACATAAGAATAGATCATATGTAATCCAAAAAATATCTATTTGTGATCATACTGTGTGACCTGCTTGTATGTACACTATAGGTGTACTGTTCTCTCTATGTGTTGTACTGTCTCAGTGTGAACATAGATTAAACAGCCAGCCAAAGTCTTTTGAGAACCAGGGAATGAGCAGCCATGCTCCTTTATTGACTTATTTGCAGTCTACTGACATTCAAACGGAGTGAAACTATACACAAAGAAGTTACAAGGCACTTAATGATCTCATACATGCAAGTGTAACATACACAGATTAACACTTAGTACCGCTAAGTGTAAACAAGGTAAATATAGCTAATGCTAGCATTAGCATTAGTGAGGCTTTCATAATTCATGCATGAAAGGGTTAGAGCTCTAAATGTATCACACACAATCCGAGAAGTGCTGTAAAATCAGAAAATGGCTCATTGTTTATTTCCGGCTTATTCTGGGCTGCCCATTGTTGCTGTAGAAACGACTGAGATCTCTAAACAAACACGACTGAGCACCACAATCCAAACTTGACTTGGTACATTTGGCGTAAATTCAACAGCTTACAGGCCCACAAGGATAACAGAGATTTAACAATCAGAACAAAGGCAGAGAGGCACAAGAGACAGAAGACACGGCACACTGTATATTTCACACAATAATCTGGTTTTCAGCATTAATATCATTATTAGTTTTACTAAACAGCTTTATATTTTTAACATACATAATTGTTATATATTGTAGAAGGATTTGCACATTTTACATTACTGCTTCTTGTATATAAATAGTTTGATTTATTTATAATTTGTTTGTATTCTTTGAATTATATTCTTAAACTTGGCCGAGATAGACTACCAGATGTGGGAAGCAGTGGAGTACAAATACTTTGTTACTGTACTTAAGTTCTGGTATCAGTACTTTACTCCATTACTTATTTTTCTGACGACTTTCTACTTTGACTTCTTACATTTTGAACCCAAATACCTGTACTTTCTACTTTTTACATGTTGAACTCAAATACCTGTACTTTCTACTTCTCACATGTTGAACTCAAATACTGTACTTTCTACTTCTTACATGTTGAACTCAAATACCTGTACTTTCTACTTCTTACATGTTGAACACAAATACCTGTACTTTCTACTTCTTACATGTTGAACACAAATACCTGTACTTTCTACTTCTACATGTTGAACTCAAATACCTGTACTTTCTACTTCTTACATGTTGAACACAAATACCTGTACTTTCTACTTCTTACATGTTGAACTCAAATACCTGTACTTTCTACTTCTTACATGTTGAACACAAATACCTGTACTTTCTACTTCTTACATGTTGAACACAAATACCTGTACTTTCTACTTCTTACATGTTGAACTCAAATACCTGTACTTTCTACTTCTTACATGTTGAACACAAATACCTGTACTTTCTACTTTTTACATGTTGAACACAAATACCTGTACTTTCTACTTCTTACATGTTGAACTCAAATAGCTGTACTTTCTACTTCTCTCATATTGAACTCAAATACCTGAACTTTCTACTTCTTACATGTTGAACACAAATACCTGTACTTTCTACTTCTCTCATTTCCAAACAGCTGGTTCCTTTAGTCTGAATGTGTGTTTGGTGCGTGATCATTATTCTTTAGAGTCATTGCGTGCCTATTGATTTGAACACGATCCGTGTATCCATCACTTCCTGGTCTTCTCTGAAGAAGAGGGACCAATGGAAACGTTGTCATGTTGCCGTTGTTCAGCATGGAAACATTCATTAGCTAACAACGACATTATTGTTCTATTAATATAAAGGGAGGTCAGGTACTCTTTACAACAGCTGCTAGTTATGGGTACTTTTTACTGAAGTACATTTCAAAGCCCATACTTCTTTACTTTTACTTGAGGAAAGAAGTTTAGTCAGTTCTACTTCTACCAGAGTATTTTTAAACATCAACATCAACAACGGCAACATGACAACGTTTTCATTGGTCCCTAGTCACTACAACACTACTTGAGTAAAGGATGTGTGTACTTTTGCCATCTCTGTAGATTACTAACCCAACATTGTATATATAAAGGGTGTGAATGAGTGCCTTTGCAAAAACCGGACACTAAATGAAGTCCATATACAGCAATCTGCCATATTCTTATTGTATTTACCTTTGTATATAGTGTAATTGAATTACTCCTCTCATATTGGGAAGAAGAAGAAAGTTTCCAGATGCAGAATCCGCATATTTTAGCAGGGTGTTGGACCTTAAAATTATTCAGCATCAGCATTCATTGCTAGCAAAACCCAAAGGGGGAACATGATGATTTGTCAAGGCCAAATTAGAAGCTGGAAACGTGTCTGGATTCGTTTAGTCGTTTATTGCAACAAATTCAGCTCTGATGCACTGAAGCTGTGTTTTCATACCGTAATGAGGGTACAGATTATTTCCTCTTTGGTGTTAGCAGTTGTTCTCTCTCTGTGCTACATCAAATCACATCAAGTTTTATTTATATGGCACATTTATAAACGATTTTTGGTCGAGCCAAAGTGCTGTACATATACAGAAAATACAACAGCACAGATTGTTCAGAATATCAGTATGAGAAAAACGACACCCTCTGTCCTTAGACTCTCTGTCCTTAGACCCTCTGTCCTTAGACCCTCACATCGTACAAGGAAACACTTCCAGAGAAAACCCACAGTTTAAAGGGAACATGGAGAAACCTCAGGGAGAGCAACAGAGGAGGGATCCCTCTCCCAGGACGGACAGACGTGCAATAGATGCCGTGTGTAAATCGAAGAGATAATACATTTTACAGCATATAGACCGAATGTTAGGAAATGCATGTGTCTGTAATAAGAAGATGAATCCACGAGGAATATATTATGAGAGGCCGTCTAGCTCATAACTCATACTTGGTCTTACAAACAATATCAGAATCTCACACATACACATTTAAACTCTTTTATACATATTGCTAAACACTTTTACACACACAATCATACTCTCTTTCACACACTTTTGTTTGGGCCATAAATCAAACTGACTTACACACCAAACTGTATTTTCTTAGAAACACTATTATTCCCACTTACAGACAACATCATACTACAATATTATACTCTAGTAGTGTATGCAAGATGGAAAACTTTGTGTGTGAGAAAGAATGATAGTGTATGTGAGAGAGGAATTGTAGTATGTATGAGGGTATAGTAGTGTGTGTGTGAGAGAATGATAGTGTATGTGAAAGACAATGCAGGGTTGCCTTCCTAACGGAGTGAAATGACCCGGAAGTACCTCAGTGGCAGCCATGATAAGTGCCGTTCGAATTCTCTCGATCATAGGAAAGGCGGTTTCAAACTAAGAGAAAATGCTGCCCCACAATGCCTTGCAGCCACAGCATTTGCCGTCACACAACATTCGGCCGTTCATGGAAACAACCGATTATGACCGAGAAATGATATCATGAAAGTTACGGTGCTTATTAAGCATTTTAAAACGTATGTGGTAAGTTGCCAAAGTGCTTTGTATTGAACGTTCATCAGTATTATAATCAAAAAGAGAAATATGAACGTTAGTTTTTACTGAAATGATCAGTAAATGTAAGGGAGAGGGTGACGACGAGCATAAGTTTCACTTTCCTTTTTTATTTCAATTCCAACTTTGGTCCTGAAGAATATGTTTCTCTGTTGTCCACGTTCATAAAGCAAAGCAGCAGCATCAGAGCACGGTGCAGAGTCTCTCGATGAGTCCCTCGTTCTTATTAAGCATCCATGTTGTAGTCCGCTGTATAGAAAACTGTGGTTTCCATAGTTTCCCCACAGCAGCAGACACACATTTATGACGTCCGCTGGCGCATCATAAACACGTCGGATAGTGAAAGTGCAGTCGGATTCTCAAAAGTACCGCAGTCTCTTGTCCTTTTGAATTCTCCTATCCACTATCCCTTAACCCCGTGACGTTTCACTCAGAGGTCAAGGAATAGACGATAGGGTTAGACGTTAGGAGCTGATTGTTGGACAATTCGACTGCCACCCTTGTGTTTTTGAGAACTTATGACAGGAGGACATTGTACTGGTTGTGAGAGAGCATACTTTAAAAGGAAGTCAGGTTGATCCAACAGGAAGCCAGTTTAAATATTCATTCCTTGACTGGTTTACAGCCTTGAAAACAAAGCCTGAAGCTGCTCAGAGCACGGCTACATTTGAGCTGCAATAAGAACTTTTGGTAACACTTTATATTAAGGTACACAAATTCACCATCAACTAGTTGATAATTAACATGCACATTAGCAGTATATTAGCTATTTATTAGTCATTATAAAACACTTATTAATGCCTTATTCTACATGACCAGATTATACAAGTCATAGGCCATTAGTTGAGAGTTTTTCTTCAATAACCCTCTAATTAGTGCTTATTTATTGCAAGTAAGAAAGTTGTTGTACTACATGAGTTTTGGTCGTAAAATTCTCTGCTCAATATGGGCCCAATAAGACAGTAGTACCTAATTTTGAGTTATTTAGACTTAATTAACACTTAAAGGTGGGGTAGGTAAGTTTCAGAAACCGGCTCGAGATACACTTTTTGATATATTCCATGGAATGCTCTTAACATCCCGATAGCAATGAATATCTTAAGTGCTTTGACAAAAAATCCATAAATCCATCAGGGCCGGCCCGGCTAAACGGATTGGTTGTACTTTTTACAGTATTACGGCTTCTACAGATGACATTTTATGGATTTTTTGTCAAAGCACTTAAGATATTCATTGCTATCGGGATGTTAAGAGCATTCCATGGAATATAACAAAAAGTGTATCTCGAGAAGGTTTCTGAAACTTACCTACCCCACCTTTAATAGTTTCATGTCTTGTTACATAATATATAGATAGATACTTCATTCATCCCAAATTGTGAAATGTGTGGAAACAAGTATAAACACAATAACATTAAATACAAATGAAAGCAATAGACAGGAATATATGCATATACAGTAGAAAGGACACGATATTATAACATTTAATGTAGCCTTACTATGAAGGCTAACCTAAATACGGTTCTTTTCTACAGATTACTTTATTACTGCACTGGTAAAGTAAAATTAGGCCGATTAATAAGTGCTTTGTAACTTTGACCCGCTTGACTGAATACACAACAAACAATGAAGAAAGAGTTTTATCTGGGCTGCTTCGCTGCCAGCTGCTCCCCCGGGACCCGAAAGTGGCGTAGGCTATAGCCTGTACTTCAACATCAACGAAAGTGCTCGATATATGCTGTATTGAACCAATAAACTAACACAAACTAACATGATGATGATGATGATGATGATGATGACGATGATGATGATGATGATGATGATGATGATGATGATGATGATGATGATGATGATGATGGTGATAACAAATGCATCTCACGTTCCGCTGTTCATTATAATATAAAAACAGAGCATTAAACAAACCATCATGCTCTTACTTTGAAATCATGCGGAAATGTCGTCATCAGCGGGCAATCACGTGGTTTCCGAAAATAATCGAGTGACACAGTAGATTTTAGAAGAGACCGGTGGGAAATATGTCTCAAAATTCCGTGTGTGTAAAAAGACGATCCACGAGCAGAGATTTGAGATCCGCAAGCGCATTTTTGGTCGACAAATACAAAATTATGGGCATAGATATGTCTCATAATTATTTGTGTGAACATAAAAATAATTTGTGTGTAAATATGTGATTTGTAAATGTAAAACACCATTCACAAATGCATTTAAAAGATTTGCAAACTCACAAAAAAATGTGCAAGTGTAAAACGGATCTGCAAATACGCTCAATATGTTCACAAATAAAAAAGAAATCTGTGAATATCTCTTTAACATTTACAACTTTCGATCAGGCATTTGTGAATCCATTTTGTATTTGTCGACCAAAATGCGCTTGCGGATCTCAAATCTCTGCTCGTGGATCGTCTTTTTACACATACGGAATTTTGAGACATATTTTCCGCCGGTCTCTTCTAAAATCTACTGTGTCACTCGGTTATTTTCAGAAACCACGTGATTGCCCGCTGATGACGACATTTCCGCATGATTTCAAAGTAAGAGCATGATGGTTTGTTTAATGCTCTGTTTTTATATCATCATCATCATCATCATCATCATCATCATCATCATCATCATCATCATCATCATCATCATCATCATCATCATCATCATCATCATCATGTTATAGTGATACAATTAGTTTGTGTTAGTTTATTGGTTCAGTACAGCATATATCGAGCACATGCATTGATGTTGAAGTACAGGCTATACGCCACTTTCGGATCCCGGGGGGAGCAGCTGGCAGCGAAGCAGCCCAGATAAAACTCTTTCTTCATTGTTTGTTGTGTATTCAGTCAAGCGGGTCAAAGTTACAAAGTAAAATTGTAAGTACAATGTAAAGTCCTGTGTTGCACTGCAGGTGCCGGTAAAGAGCAATAGAATGACAAAACCTTTCCAAACAAAACAACTAGTAGGGCGGGCGGGCAGGCGGGCAGGCAGGCAGGCAGGCAGGCAGGTGGAGGGGCTATTGCTCTAAACTGGAAAAAGGGCCTCCCCCCGAACAAAAACATAAGACCTTTTTTTTAATGTAAAAGAAACCAAATGATTATTACATCAAATAAATTGAACAGTAATTCACATCTCATAACAAATAAATAAGCTAAGGCGACTACTTGCATTCGGTGACTTAAATTCAACCATTAAAGACAAAATGGGGACAATTCTGTTCTAATGTAGTTTGACCTGTCTGTGCAGTCCAGACATACTGATAAAATAGGGCCTCTAACCAGGGGTTGAATTGGGCCGGGGCTGTCCGGGGCTCAGCCCCGGCATATAGGACGATGCTCTGACGTCATCACCCTCGCTCATTTGTCATTTGTTTAAGTCATAATGTCAAAACATCTCTCGTTCTTAATATAGACTTTATTTAGGGTCGATATGTGTTGACTTTAAAATTTAAAATAGCAGATCTCTGAGACAGGATATAGTTGTTCCGCTTAGTGAACGTGTGTCTCTGCTCCGATCAGGAGCTGCAGCACCGTGGCTCCTTCGTGCAGAGAGTCTGCAGCGGTGTGTGTGTGTGTGTGTGTGTGTGTGTGTGTGCAGAGAGTCTGCAGTGGTACCGCCAAACCCCCGACCCGTCTTGTAACACGGAGCCCGTTTCCTACACCATCAGGGCTGGTTCTAACCAATTTGCTGCCCTAGGCGAGATTTTAGCTGGCGCCCCCCCTTGCCAGAAAATCGTTCAGTAGAACAAATAAAAGTACCCAAGGAATACACAATAGAATATATAAAGAATAAATGAAAAATCTCTACAAAAGACCAATGCACTACAAAAACAGAAACGTATTGACATGTTGGTTATATACATCAAAAAGGCTTCAAATGTATTCTGTATTGTATGAACATGTTTGAATTGGGGTGTGGACGTCACATTCTCTAGGGGGGTCCGGGGGTATGCCCCCCCCAGGAAGAAATGTTTGAACATTTAAAGTAAAATGCTTCAATCGGGTGCACTTTGAGCACACATTACTAGAGACCTGACCGGGGGTACAACTCTAAACACCCATATGAAAAAGATTGGTTTACATTTTAATAACCAAGTATGTGAACATAACCAATAACCTACCATAGCCAATAACAAATAAATGCAACTTATTTTATTTTTGTTGTTCATTCATCTTATTTTACCTAGTTAACATTTATTTCTGCATATTTTTGTATCTCAAGTTTTAAACGATGTCTCGTTTACTGTCCTATAGTAAACATTGAAATGATTTCAAACCTGTTTACCCCAATAATTATAAAAGAGTGCCTTGGAAATATTTGTTTGCATAAATTGCATTTATCTCTCTCGCTCGATCCCACACCCACTTTGGCTGTGAGCTGCGGACGCCTGATAAGCCAACACCCCCCACTTTCATCACTTACAGCGCCCATCGTACGGGGCAAATGAAAAGTGTAACCGGGGTGAAAAGGGTGTTACCTTGACTTAATTATGAATGTTGTTAACAAGGCCGAAAATTAGGATGAGCACAAACAGTCAAAATGTTTTTTTCCCTCCCAGAGCTGCCAGCGCAGCGCCCCCCGCCCCAGATATGGCGCCCTAGGCAACCGCCTATGTCGCCTATGCCAAAAACCGGCCCTGACTTAACCTAACAACTTATTTAATTTGTTTTCACAATTACTAATGTCATGTTTTTTTTATTCTTGAAGAGAATGTATTTTTTTCTGGCATTCTTCCAGGATTAACAAAAATAAGTATAACATTGAGACCAATCTTTGAAGTAAATGGCTGTTGTTAAACGCTTCCCACATTTACTTCAATCGTATAATAGAAAAGATAAAAGTATCCAAGGAATACACAATAGAATATATAAAGAATAAATGAAAAATCTCTACAAAAGACCAATATACTACAAAAACAGAAACGTATTGACATGTTGGTTATTATATATACATCAAAAAGGCTTCAAATGTATTCGGTATTGTATGAACATGTTTGAATTGGGGTGTGGACGTCACATCCTCTTGTGGGGTCCGGGGGTATGCCCCCCCAGGAAGAAATGTTTGAACATTTAAAGTAAAATGCTTCAATCGGGTGCACTTTGAGCACACATTACTAGAGACCTGACCGGGGGTACAACTCTAAACACCCATATGAAAAAGATTGGTTTACATTTTAATAACCAAATATGTGAACATAACCAATAACCTACCATAGCCAATAACAAATAAATGCAACTTATTTTATTTTTGTTGTTCATTCATATCTTATTTTACCTAGTTAACATTTATTTCTGCATATTTTTGTATCTCAAGTTTTAAACGATATTTCTGGTTTACTGTCCTATAGTAAACATTGAAATGATTTCAAACCTGTTTACCCCAATAATTATAAAAGAGTGCCTTGGAAATATTTGTTTGGATAAATGGCATTTATCTCTCTCGCTCGATCCCACACCCACTTTGGCTGTGAGCTGCGGACGCCTGATAAGCCAACACCCCCCACTTTCATCACTTACAGCGCCCATCGTACGGGGCAAATGAAAAGTGTAACCGGGGTGAAAAGGGTGTTACCTTGACTTAATTATGAATGTTGTTACATCAAGGCCGAACATTAGGATGAGCGCAAATAGTCAAAATGTCGCCCTAGGCGACCACCTATGTCACCTATGCCAAGAACCGGCCCTGTACACCATGCTAAATGTATGTCTGCATAAAGCTGAGTTATGATCGGTCATAATAACACAGAATTTGGTGATGATTAAATAGTTTACAGTGAGATTTACTCCTTTTGGCCATACTCACGCAGCCCTACAAATGAATTGAGATTTCCACACAAATGTTCTTTAGCAAGTGTGCAGAGCAGTGTTGATTTAAAAAAGCAATTTGAAGGTTGGATATTTGTAAACCTTTTTTTGTGTATATATATTCATAATTTAAGATGTAAATGAATTCCAGTTTATTTGTAGTACTTTTTATTTTTATTGTGACATTTGGTGGCATCAATGTTCTTATTTGATACAGATAATGGAGCAGTTGCTTTAGGGCCACAGTGTAGGCTGTTAGGAGATATAAATGATAACTTGGCCGCATTTCCAAATCTCCTCGCGTCCCTAAACAAGCTGTTATCTTACATGAAGGAAATCCAGAGCATACACTTAACCGTTAAACAATAATCCACTTTAATGGTAATATACAATGCAATACAATCAAATACATTACCATACACAACCATATCGTATCATATGTGTAATGTCAGGAGTTTGGCCTACTCCTGGCTCCTGCCCACAGGCCGCCACGACCTTCCAGTCCGAGCGACGCGAGGAGAGAGAGAACAGCAAGCCGGATAGGCTTTCATACCAAATGATACAGGAGGAGGTGGAGTTTAAGGACAACTGGTCGTCTTTTCCAGTCATCTCAAACAAACACCTCTGACCCTCACTGTCTCCTATTTCTGCAGCCTCTGCAGCCTCCACACATCCCCCCATCCCATTCCAGAGACCACGGTGGGGTCTTGTTCCAGCTCCCCCACAGCAATAAAACCCTTAACAGCCCTTCACAGTTTGCATGAATACATACAAATATTTCCTTACAATTCCCTCTTTTGCACTCTTAAACAAGAGTGCAACTTACACAAGGCACTTGCAAAAAATGCATCCTTGTCTGCTGAGTCTCCATACTTTTTATTCTCAGTGTCCACAGTGAAGGGCACTCCGTCCAGGCTCTCGTTGCAGATGACGCAGCGGAAGCAACCGGGGCGGCAAGACTTCCCCAGGGCCTGCCGGCCTGCATGTCCATGATCAGATGTCCACCTGCGTTGCACTTGTCTGCAGACTGCTGGAACCCAGAGTACAGAAAGTCCTCTTCACAGAAAACCCTTCCTGCGTCATAGTAGAACGCCTTCCCTCTCAGCCTTCGACTACAGGCGCTGCAGGTGAAGCAGCTGTCATGGTAGAGGCTGCCCATAGCTTGGCAGGCCTGGCTGGCTCCATACACCGTCTTGTTGCACTTAACACACACTCCTGTTTCAGCGGAGAGTGGAGTCCCCTGTGCCGTCCTGGCTTGCCGTGTCTTTGTCCCCTCTGATCCGCTGACGGCGGCTTCTGGGCTGCCTGCTAGAGAGATGTCTTCCTTCTCCTCCGGCTTGCTGATGGCGGCTTCCGAGTCGATGCTGAATAGATGTCCTCCCGATCTTCCTTCTCCGGTCCGATGATGATGCCTCCCGGGACGACTGCTGGATGGATGTCCTCGAGGTCCTTCTCCTCCAATCCGCTGATGACAGCATCCGAGTCGACCTCCATGACGAGAGCCAGATCTGTCCTGATGTCATCTAGGGTCCTCGCAGGTGTTTTCCCCCGCCGCACACTGGCTCCGCACAGTGGTACCAGTTGTCCCCCTTTCCTTGTAGGCGGACGGCATGGGATGTCCTCTGGGTCACTCGGTCGGGGCCGGAGAGCCTGGGGTTGACAGTCAGCCTCCTGCGTCTCGGGTCCCCCTTTTGGCATCCACAACCTGTGTGGAGAAATCTGATACAAATCCCTCAAGCCTACGCTCCGGGCTCTGGGGCCCTCGGCTTGTTTGACCCACCAGTGCGTGGCCACTTGGAGCCTGTTGGTGGGGTGTCTTAAAACAACAGACGTCTGTGCACAGGTTTTCTAAATTAATTGTGCAGCTTCAGAATCTTAATACTTGGACTGTGCCCACTAAATAAGAACCACAACATCTTTAGGTAAACTAAATAACATATTTCAATAGCTCTGAATTTCTGACAAGCATCTGTATTTATTTAAATGAAATCCCTGAGATCCCATTAAAAATCTAAAAATATGATTTGAACTGCTAATGTTTCTGGTAAAGAAACACACTAATGTTATGGATTCAAAAACAACCAAAATCACAATACTAACAAAGTGAATGGCTTCCTGGTGATACTGCTTCTACCCGTCAGTTCTTAGATATTATCCTACTAAAAAATGAATACAAAATTCCAACAAACTGTCATCAAATGTCTTTCTATTACAAATGTAGATGAAATGTATATCCCCATAATGACCTAAACAATAAAGTCTATGGCTCTTACTTCTTTACCAGGCTAGTTACATGATGTTGTCTGTTGAAACATTACTCACCGGTCAGCCTCTCCAGTATTTCATTCTGGACTTACATCTCTCTGGTAGCCCCTTGGCCACTGATTCTTTATCTGTGTTACCTGCTATAACTCAATCAATACTAGAGACATGTCAACATTCATCAAACAGCCTCTTATACCCAAATATGGAGCAGGTCAATTCTAAAACTGTCAATCAATGGTCAGATTGAACAATGGAGTTGTGCCAGCAGGTTCCTTTCAGTCCCTAAATGAAAAATGTACATTGTAAAGTTTACACTCCCCCTTTTTTACACATTATCTCATGTGTAAACAAAAACCTGTATGGGAAGAAAACCTTCAGGTCATAATGGATTATAAGACAATACCAAACATTTTTCCCAAATGTACATCCATTATTTCCACAGTAAACACTTGAGAGTGTTTCTCTCCATCATTCAGTCCTAAAAGAAACAGAATTCCAAATGTCATAGTTTGAGTTTCACATTCTTCAAACCGCCACCTCCTGTGGGAGTGAAACATCATCAAGCAGATTAGATACGGTTTCCCCTTTTGTGCAATGTTAGGAAACCTCTCAATTCACACATTATTATCACCCATAAATAATGTGTTAGTCCAAAACATGCTTGATTAGTCATCGTTTTAAATCATGCAGTTGCACTGATCAGGTGCAGACATACACACACTCACACTCACACTGTCAGGTTGTAAAGTCAGGTTTGGTCAGGTTCACCGCAGAGTCAGTCATTGACAGTGCCTTCCCAAGTTACCCTGTCGGTCAGTTGGTCTCAGTCTTTTTGGCCATGTGTCGTGCTCTGCAGAGACTTTGATGTTCCAGCACAGGCCAACATCCTCCGTCTATAAAAATCTGTATATATGGAGCGCCATCATTTATTAATTCACAATTACAACTATAATGTTCAAGATATCTCCAACCCCTCCTTGCTGTTTCCCACATTCCTTGAAAAGTGTCTAGCCAAAAAAATGTCACTTCCTTATTGTACTATTACTATTACTGCAATTCATTTACACCTAATTAGTATTAAAATGACTAATAGATCTATTTCAGAAACATGTGTACATCACTATCTTGTGTCAAAACATTACTAGGATCTGTAAAGATCTGCTATGTATTCCATAACTCATTCTATCAATTTATCTTCAATTCTGGTGCACTTAAAGAACAATGTTACCCTCTTTAACAGTGCGTGGAACTCTGGGTGTCTGAACATGAAACCAGTACCTCAAATTGAAATACTATATTTTGTTTAGACCCAGCTTTCCCTTCAACATGACCTATATAAATAAATATTTATCTGATCTCATAGAGCTGTTACTAAAACTCTCCCTTTGAACTGATCAATACTGTAACAAATTAAAACACTACCAAATTCACACACGAATAAAAAGTCCAGTGCATACTTCCTTCATGCCCCCCCCCTTTTTTTTATCAGTGTGTATTAGACTGATTTTCCACTTCACTTTAATAGTTCTCCTCTTGTCCGCTATTTTTATTTACCAATTGACTAATTTATGGTCAATACATCTTCTTATCTTCACTTATTTATATTTATCTTTTGTTCACGATAACAATGGTATAACAACCACACGTCTTCAATTCTGGTCCACCTAAAAATCAATGTTAAACTCTTTAGCAGTGTGTGGAACCCTGGATGTCCGAACATGCAACAATTACTTCCTCCTTTATCAAGGATTTAAAAACAGAAGTCATTTCATATTTCCTATGGTAATAACTATGCTACAATGGTGAAATCAATTATTTAGATTGGAATACTATATCTGGCTTGGCACCAGCTCTCCCTTTAACATTATCCATACAGATAAAGATTTGTCTTATAGAGTGGTTCCTAAAACTATCCCACTACTTTATTCACACGTGAATAAAAAATGTCAAAGAATATTTTGTTAACCTGATGAAAAGATTGAAGAATATGGTTGTACTCTGTCATGTGGCCCCCTTTAACCCTCAGTGTGTTCTCATTTTACTCTAATAGTTTACTGCTATTTTTAATTTAATAAATCTTTCTGTCTTTACGTATTTATGCTTTAAATGTGCGTTTTGTGAATAAGTGTGTTTATGTGTAAACTCACTCATTCCCGTTTTCCTTTTCTCCTCCTCTGGTTTTCTCAAGCCGTGACCCCGGCCTCCTCACTTCTAATCGACCATGCCAACTCCTCTGATTCTGTGTTCTCTTCAGTCCATCAGCTGTAACTTCATCAGCTGTAACTCTTTTAGGCAGCCATTGGCCCAGTTACATCTGCATGCCCCATCATGCTAATGTTCTTGCACTGCTTTGCATTTCATCTCCTCCTTTACAGTCACCCTGCTGTTTTTATGGAGGGCGGATTCTGCTCTCATGTCCCACACTTTGCTCTTGTGCTCAGCTTGGAACTTCATGGTCCCGTCTGAGGGACTGATGAGCGTAGATCTCTGCCCGTCAGCATGCTGTTTGGTTCTGGATGCCACAGGTGGAGATAGTTCTGGCTGCAGTCTTGTTGTTGTTGTTTCAGCTCTGGTTCTCTGTCTGTTCGATGGAGAAGGAGGAGTCTCCCGTTGGGTTAGGTCTTTTGTCTGCTTGGAGGGTCGGGATCGTAGCCTTTTCTAACTCAGAGGGGGAGTCCAGGTCTCGGGACGCATTACCTATAAAAATCTAGCACACTGAGGTTAAATAAATCCAACCCTTTCCACTCTGACTCTTTGTAATCATACTATCTGTCTTAATTGTTAAATGCCATCTAAACAACCTAATTGATGTCTACAAATGATATTACAAAAACTCACTCTAAAAATTGTTTCATCCATTGCTACATATTTACCCAACAACTCTTTCAGGAAACCATTTTCTCCTATAAATTGAAAAACGTACATGTTTCCAGCATCACATATTCCACACACTACGAGAGAACATCTTCATATTTTCTCCAATATTCTAAGCTAGTTTCTATAACAAGATTATCATGTGTGACATAATAATCAGATGTCTTGTTTGCTAACCAAGAATATTAAACTTTAAAATCTCTTTTGACCAGTTGAAGTCCTGCTTACTTCATCCTTAAACTCTTCTTTAATTTGAAACCAAAAAAGGTCTTCCTTCTCCACCATGATCCTATCTCTATATCAAAGTCCAGACAAACTGATGATTTATCTTCAGAAACCATGAGGAATGACTCATAAAACACTATTCTCCCTTACTTCAGTTCTAAATCAAATGAGCCAGACAGGAAACCCCCTTTAACCACTTGCTTATCCTATTATTTTGATCAAAGTTGTGTTACAAGCAGGTTAGATCTGTAATGAATTAAAATCAATATTTAAAGACGCAATATAAGTTAAATATATTGTTAAGCTAATTACTGTTTTATTGTGAAGGCCTCTCTGGCGAACAGCGGCCTTTGGCTTTTATTTTGAAAGGCCGTTCCGGAACAGCGACAATCGTTCTAATGCATTAACTATAGTCGTGAAAGAGACAAGGAGGGGGAAGGCGTGTGGAAGCAAGCAATGAACTGAAAATGCCACCAATCCTGTTTTAACGTGATGGCGTACATTGAAAACCGAAGCGGGCATAAGCACCTCTGTCATAACTGACAAGCGTTCAAAAACCTTTCTGCTTATCCCTTAGGCTACTACTTTTCGTTTTATTCATAACCTAAAAATCCAATTGTGATGAATAGCTTGCTTTTGTACCATTACATTTACCAACATAAAACAAGGTCTGTACTAATCAACAATGACAACCTACAGACAGCTCATTTATTTAAATATACGCAATATATTGACTTCGCTTTTATTTATCTGACTTAATTAATGTGCTTCCCCCCCTTTCAGCCACTAGATGGCAGCAGCAGAGCACAAATGAGCTTCACTCTTCTGAGCGAATGTCTGATTACCACAGACAATGCTCACACAGGTTATTCAGGTAAAAATCACACAGATTTATTCCCCGTACAGTTTGTCTAGCTTAGCTTGATAACGTGCTTCATATGTCGTCATGCAGGACTCTCTGTCTACCTTGCGATCAACGTTATGTTTACGTCAGCCTTTCAAATTAATGTTTACAGACAAGGGAAACGAGAGCCGGTCTCGTCACAATGTAGGTGACGTTAGCGCTCTCTCCCAAGGATTTAACAGATAACAGTCCACTGACACTTTCGCTTATTTGGTCTAAGACTGTTATTTACCCCCAGTTTTAAACGGCGGCTCGATCTGAAAATATCGAGCGTCCAGGTTTCGTCGTGTAGGAATCACACCCACAGCCCACGAACTGCACCGCTTCCACGCCACTTCAGGAATAAACTACCTGAGATCCACGCTAACTGCTTTATTTCTCGTCACGCAGGACTCTCTGTACCTTGCGATCAACGTTCACGTGTTTTATATAACTTTCCTAACATGGCAAAAATATGCATTGTATACTCCATTCAAACTTCAAAAACACTCTGAAACGCCTACAGACAATCCTACAGTTTCGTTACCTTATTTGTAGTGGCGCAGGGCCCTGCTATTGTCCGAGGCGTCTAAAAGTGTTTGTTCCCGACCTAGTCTGGTCGCCTGAATCCTTCCACAGCTCATGTTTATTCGGCGTCAAGATCACCATTTGTTAGGAGATATAAATGATAACTTGGCCGCATTTCCAAATCTCCTCGCGTCCCTAAACAAGCTGTTATCTTACATGAAGGCAATCCAGAGCATACACTTAACCGTTAAACAATAATCCACTTTAATGGTAATATACAATGCAATACAATCAAATACATTACCATACACAACCATATCATATCATATGTGTAATGTCAGGAGTTGGCCTACTCCTGGCTCCTGCCCACAGGCCGCCACGACCTTCCAGTCCGAGCGACGCGAGGAGAGAGAGCGAGAACAGCAAGCCGGATAGGCTTTCATACCAAATGATACAGGAGGGGGTGGAGTTTAAGGACAACTGGTCCAGTCATCTCAAACAAACACCTCTGACCCTCACTGTCTCCTATTTCTGCAGCCTCTGCAGCCTCCACACATCCCCCCATCCCATTCCAGAGACCACAGTGGGGTCTTGTTCCAGCTCCCCCACAGCAACAAAACCCTTAACAGCCCTTCACAGTTTGCATGAATACATACAAATATTTCCTTACAAGCCTTAGCCTACTATGAAGGCTAACCTAAATACGGTGCTTTTCTAAAGATTACTTTATTACTGCACTGGTAAAGTAAAATTAGGCCGATTAATAAGATGTGAAGTGCTTTGTAACTTTAACCCGCTTGACTGAATACACAACAAACAATGAAGAAAGAGTTTTATCTGGGCTGCTTCGCTGCCAGCTGCTCCCCCGGGATCCGAAAGTGGCGTAGGCTATAGCCTGTACTTCAACATCAACGAAAGTGCTCGATATATGCTGTATTGAACCAATAAACTAACACAAACTAACATGATGATGATGATGATGATGATGATGATGATGATGATGATGATGATGATGATGATGATGATGGTGATACAAAATGCATCTCACGTTCCGCTGTTCATTATAATATAAAAACAGAGCATTAAACAAACCATCATGCTCTTACTTTGAAATCATGCGGAAATGTCGTCATCAGCGGGCAATCACGTGGTTTCCGAAAATAACCGAGTGACACGAGTAGATTTTAGAAGAGACCGGCGGAAAATATGTCTCAAAATTCCGTGTGTGTAAAAAGACGATCCACGAGCAGAGATTTGAGATCCGCAAGCGCATTTTTGGTCGACAAATACAAAATGGATTCACAAATGCCTGATCGAAAGTTGTAAATGTTAAAGAGATATTCACAGATCTTTTTTTTATTTGTGAAAATATTTAGCGTATTTGCAGATCCGTTTTACACTTGCACATTTTTTTGTGAGTTTGCAAATCTTTTAAATGCATTTGTGAATGGTGTTTTACATTTACAAATCACATATTTACACACAAATTATTTGTATGTTCACACAAATAATTATGAGACATATCTATGCCCATACTCTGCTCACGGATGACTCGATGAGAATAACAAACTGTTAAGATGATGACCTTGTATGCGTGTATATATTTTTTTCTTTGTGGGGGTCTGCCCCCAAAAAACAGTTTTAAGTCCTGAGAAAGTAAAATAAGACGGTGTGTAAAACTACACTGCCCAGCCAACAGAAAGTAACCACTTTGATTTAACTAGGCCAGTAGGTAAGGACCTTCCACTGGATAATAACTGCAGCGATGTTTTAGCTGAATACACGTTTTTTAACCCTAACTGATGCAGTTAGTCACTTCTTCAATGTGTGTTCTTTCTGATGTAAAGTCAAGGTTGTAACTGTATATCAATAATTATATAATTACTTGTTTTTCAAATTTGAAGGAGGGTGAGCAAGCATCTTGATGAACATTCATCATTAACTCCTCCAAAAAATATAGTTTATTCAATAATAAATGAATATGTGAATCATAACAGTTCTTCACTATATCTGTAAAGCGTCTTTGAGCACCTGTAAAAACGCTAACAAATTAAATCTATTATTATTATTATTATTATTTATTAACAGTGATTGACAGCTGATAGGAATAATATGATTGTTAATAGTATCATATTCATTCAGACAAACATCGATGAGACAGTTAATTAATGTACTTATTGCAGCAGTCTGCATAGATTTGGTTCCCCTGCTGGTCTAAGAGTGAGACAAACTCATTCAGTTATTGTTCAGTTAAAATTCATTAAATTACGTCTGCCACCTTATATGTAAGGCTTTACTGAAGTGCCACAATAATATCACCTATGTGATTGATTTAAAATATTAATATTGTGGCTTTCCAAGTTAAAATTGATTGTAGGGGTGTAACGGTTCACAAACATTTCGGTTCGGTACGTACCTCGTTTTTAGGTCACTGTTCGGTTCGGTTCGGTACGTTTTCGGTACAGCAGAACAAATTATCACAAAACATTAAATATTTTTTTTTAATTATTATTAAACTGTGACTAATGTATTCAAATAAATACAAAATATAGTAAAATAAACATTAAGGTGCAGCATTTCGATGAACTGAAATAACCTGTATTTGAACTGTACTAGTACCTAAGCAGCCAGCTTGACATTAGGACTTGCTTGTCATTGTATTTTCATGTTGTTTAAAGAAAGATGAACTTGTCCACATGGCTGCTGAAAGGGCAGATCTGCTGGCACTAGCAATGTCTCCTGCTGTGGAGAACACCCTCTCGCTAGGGACAGTGGCAGCAGATACAGCCAGGTAGCGCTTTGCTAACATGGCAACATAAGGATATTTGGCGTTTGTAATGGCTTTGGCTCGGTCTGAACTTTCTGCGAGTGGTGGAGGCTTACATGCTCGTGGGAGTTGGGTTTGCACTTCAGTCTTTTTTCTTTTGGTATCGGTGATATTCACATTAGGGTGATGCCTTTTCAAATGAGTGTGATGTATTGCCAGCCGCGTAACCAATGTTAGTTGAACAATGGCGACAAACAACTTTGGTTCGGTCTACCTGTCTTTGTCCGTCATCCTTGTACGTAACTGCGAAACCAAAATGTTCCCAAACCGGAGACTTCAATGATGCTGGAGCATTTTCAGCTCAACTTTATCTGCGTTCTCCATTTCGACAGTTCCTCAAATTACTGACTACATTTGAACGCATTCCTGTGACCAGCTCTCATAGTATGCCTCTCGTCCAATGAAATTAAATGATATAGATTACTTCCAGAAATGTGTTCATGTTCTCAATTTTTTACGTTTAACGCTATATTCGTTCGGTACACATGTGTACCGAACCGAAGGGCCCGTACCGAATAATTTCAGTATGGGTACGTGTACCGTTACACCCCTAATTGATTGATATGATTGCGATTTAAATCAGCATATACTTCTGTCAGGGGATGCCACCCCTCAAAATCTCCTGCCACCCTCTTGCCACCCCATGAATATTTGTCTAGATCCGCCCCTGCCTCCGAGCCTTATAAAGCTCTGCCTCTCTGAATGATCAAACTAAAAGCTGTCTCGGCTTACTATTTCATTCGTTACAGCTTTTACTTTCAATTTCACTCGCGCTCGGTCTTTTGGACTTCACCCTTTTTTATTACCGGACACCTCATCTAGCGGAAATAATGTTTTTCTGTTACATATTTGTGGTGGTTTCTTTGATTAACTTTCTGCCAGACTTCCACGTTTCCAGTTGTGGTAAGTTTTTCAAATGTGTGCTTTTATAAATATGTTATTGTCGGTGAATCTCACGTACCACCTGGCTTGTGTTGTCATTTATTCTTTAATGATTCCTGATGTTTTAATGTTTGTCAAGCACTTTGTGACTATGTCTGTGAAAAGTGCTTTATAAATACATTTGACTTACTTACTCACTTCCAATGTGATACCTTGTATTATAAGAGGGCGTTTCACACAGACATCCTGTCAAATACAGAATAGTGGTTTGTTTGAAAAGCGATTTGTATTGTCATACAGCACTTGTATTGTATCTGATTTAGGGACAATGGTTTGCCAAACTGTGTTACTACTGTATATCCCAGTGAAGTAGTAATAAGTTCAGCCATGTCGATGTTTCCATCCTCTATTGCTTAGTGTAGGCTACAGTTCATATGGAAATATGAAAATAAGTTGTATCTCGTTTTTAACAATTATGTTAATACTGTAAAAAGCTTTTTACAGTATTACGGCTTCCACAGATGACATTTTTGTATGGATTTTTTGTCAAAGCACTTCAGATATTCATTGCTATCTGGATGTTGAGAGTATTCCATGGAATATAACAAAAAGTGTATCTCGAGCCGGTTTCTCCCGGTTAACCCCACCTTTAAAGGCGGGGTAGGTAATTCACTTCAGAAACACTTTTTGTTATATTCCATGGAAGGCTCTTAATATCCCGATAGCAATGAATATATTAAATGCTTTGACAATAAATACATCAACAAATGTCATCTGTGGAAGCCGTGGCGCTGTAAAAAGCACGACCAATCATCTGAGCCGGCCCGGCTAAAGTAACTGGATGGCCTACCTGCCTGTCAGCCTTCCATCTGTGCACAAACTTATCTCGTGCCCTCATTGGTCATGTGCGTGTTCATGTGTGTTGGAGGAGGGGCTCTGTAAGGAAGTCTGAAGGAAGGGGCAGATTTTTTCCGGTTGTGTATTTCAAATTCTAGCGCACTCGAGCTGGTTTCTCCAAAATTACATACTCTACCTTTAACTTCGGATTTATTGAATGAGCAAGTTTGATTGTATTGCTCATTTTAAATCAGGCTGCTGAGAACATTAGAACAACTACCACATGTACAAAGAAAAAGCCTGAATGTGTTTGTGTACGGTTAGAGTCACGCTGTTTAAACTCTATATTGTGTTATTTGCTGTGTGTTACAGATTACAACTGTGCAGATAAACCTCAGTTCATTCCATCCAGACTGGTGGTGCAGTTTGGGAAGCCGGCCTCCGCCCACTGCTCCGTGTGTCAGCCTGGATGCAATGTCACTATATTTGATATTGAAATTCCTATTGGAAACAAGACAACAAATGGAACTGAGATTACATGGACGGTCAACGAAATGACTGAGTGGAGCATTTCTCCAATGTGCTATTATCACAATGACACTACTAATGTGCAGTGTTGCAGCGACCTGCCTATAACTGTCTACAGTGAGTCACAACAACTGTTTATATTCATCAATTATAATCTAACACAGTGGTGGGAAGTAAGTACATTTCCTTAGGTAATGTACACTTTTTCTACCTTGCTTAAGTATTTCAATATTATCCCACTTTAATGCTTTTAATCCACTATGACTCAGTAGCCAATATGATACTCCTCCACAGTTATTGGTTACTAGTTACTTTGCAGGTTTGTATTATTGTTATGAATATAAATGAACTTTTCAATCATTGTTTATATTACTGATATAGATAGATAGATAGATTCAACTTATTGTCATTACGTAGTACAGGTACCATGTAACGAAACGGTTTCTCTGCATTTGACCCATCCTAGTGTTAGGAGCAGTGTGCTGCCATTTTGAACGGCCCCCGGGGAGCAGTGTAGGGAACGGTGCCTTGCTCAGGGACACCTCGGTAGCACTTGGTCTTTCCGGGACTTGAACTGGTGACCTTCCAGTTGCCAAGCCAAGTCCCTATCGACTTCGCCACCACCGCCATGTCATTATATTTCCAGTAGGAGACCCTTCCTTAACTTCCGACTGACTATAAGTGATAAAAAGTCATTAAATGTAGCTACGTCTTTACCAGCTGCACCATTTAAATGATGACGGTGTCACTCATTATAATCAAATGACATGATATATTCATCTCAAAAAGGCCTTCTGCATAATAAGTGCTTTTTGATTCTTGTACTTTTGTACTTTTACAAAATGAATTCAATGCTTTTACTCGGGGGAGAATAAGTCTAAACTGTGGCATTAATACTTTCACTCATAAGTAAAACAATTTGTCCGGCTCTAAGCTAACATCTAACAGGTGTAGGGGCTTTAATTATGTTTCATGGAGATACTGAAGGTGTCCGTTTGTCTCCACAGAGCCTCCAGAGAATGTTTTCTTCAGCGTTCACCCTGGTGTGCCGATGTCTGAGGGTCAGCAGTTCACTCTGCAGTGTGAAGTACAGAAGGTTGCTCCTGTGGGAAACCTCAGAGTGACTTTCTACAGAGGACAGACGGCACTGGGTCTCACGCAGAGCAGCATCAACACAGATGAGAAACCAGTGAGCGAGGTCTTCACTTTGAACATCACCTCCACTAAAGAAGATGATGGCGTCCAGTTCTGGTGTGAAGCCAAGCTGGAGCTGGGAGCTGACGGACCACAGCCTCCTCCAGTGGTGGGGTCAGAGAAACTCACTGCTGCTGTCCTCTGTGAGTCTGACCAGATCATTTAAACACCTCAAAGAGGCCCTATTCTGCGTGTAGGGGTGTTCCTTTCCTCACTGATATATAGCTTTGTGTGCATTCGTCTCCTTGAAACGCCTCCATTAGACTCCTTTGTTTACTTCTGTAACAAAAAAACATCGCTATGTAACGTTTTATGTTTAAGTAAAGTCTTCAGGGTTATAACTGTCGCTGT
>NW_027262673.1:0-25181 GCF_902827115.2 Pseudochaenichthys georgianus | reverse complement strand
ACCAGGTAGCGGCTGGAATAGCAGAATAGCCAGGTAGCAGCTGGAATAGCCAGGTAGCGGCTGGAATAGCCAGGTAGCGGCTGGAATAACCAGGTAGCAGCTGGAATAGCAGAATAGCCAGGTAGCAGCTGGAATAGCCAGGCAGCGGCTGGAATAACCAGGTAGCAGCTGGAATAGCAGGTAGCGGCTGGAATAGCAGGTAGCAGCTGGAATAGCCAGGCAGCGGCTGGAATAGCAGGTAGCAGCTGGAATAGCCAGGCAGCGGCTGGAATAACCAGGTAGCAGCTGGAATAGCAGGTAGCGGCTGGAATAGCAGGTAGCGGCTGGAATAGCAGGTAGCAGCTGGAATAGCCAGGCAGCGGCTGGAATAACCAGGTAGCAGCTGGAATAGCAGGTAGCGGCTGGAATAGCCAGGTAGCGGCTGGAATAGCAGGTAGCAGCTGGAATAACCAGGTAGCAGCTGGAATAGCAGGTAGCGGCTGGAATAGCCAGGTAGCGGCTGGAATAACCAGGTAGCAGCTGGAATAGCAGAATAGCCAGGTAGCGGCTGGAATAGCCAGGTAGCGGCTGGAATAGCCAGGTAGCGGCTGGAATAGCCAGGTAGCGGCTGGAATAGCCAGGTAGCGGGTGGAATAGCCAGGTAGCGGCTGGAATAGCAGATAGCGGCTGGAATAGCCAGGTAGCGGCTGGAATAGCCAGGTAGCGGCTGGAATAGCCTGGAATAGCCAGGTAGCGGCTGGAATAGCAGGTTGCGGCTGGAATAGCCAGGTAGCAGCTGGAATAGCCAGGTAGCAGCTGGAATAACCAGGTAGCAGCTGGAATAGCAGGTAGCGGCTGGAATAGCCAGGTAGCAGCTGGAATAGCAGGTAGCGGCTGGAATAGCAGGTAGCGGCTGGAATAGCAGAATAGCCAGGTAGCGGCTGGAATAGCCAGGTAGCGGCTGGAATAGCCAGGTAGCGGCTGGAATAACCAGGTAGCGGCTGGAATAGCAGAATAGCCAGGTAGCGGCTGGAATAGCCAGGTAGCGGCTGGAATAACCAGGTAGCAGCTGGAATAGCAGAATAGCCAGGTAGCAGCTGGAATAGCCAGGCAGCGGCTGGAATAACCAGGTAGCAGCTGGAATAGCAGGTAGCGGCTGGAATAGCAGGTAGCGCTGGATAGCCAGGCAGCGGCTGGAATAGCAGGTAGCGGTTGGAATAGCCAGGTAGCGGTTGGAATAGCCAGGTAGCGGTTGGAATAGCCAGGTAGCGGTTGGAATAGCCAGGTAGCGGTTGGAATAGCCAGGTAGCGGCTGGAATAGCCAGGTAGCGGTTGGAATAGCCAGGTAGCGGTTGGAATAGCCAGGTAGCGGTTGGAATAGCCAGGTAGCGGTTGGAATAGCCAGGTAGCGGTTGGAATAGCCAGGTCGCGGTTGGAATAGCCAGGTAGCGGTTGGAATAGCCAGGTCGCGGTTGGAATAGCCAGGTAGCGGTTGGAATAGCCAGGTAGCGGATGGAATAGCCAGGTAGCGGTTGGAATAGCCAGGTAGCGGTTGGAATAGCCAGGTAGCGGTTGGAATAGCCAGGTCGCGGTTGGAATAGCCAGGTAGCGGTTGGAATAGCCAGGTAGCGGTTGGAATAGCCAGGTAGCGGTTGGAATAGCCAGGTAGCGGTTGGAATAGCCAGGTAGCGGTTGGAATAGCCAGGTAGCGGTTGGAATAGCCAGGTAGCGGTTGGAATAGCCAGGTAGCGGCTGGAATAGCCAGGTAGCGGATGGAATAGCCAGGTAGCGGTTGGAATAGCCAGGTAGCGGCTGGAATAGCCAGGTAGCGGCTGGAATAGCCAGGTAGCGGCTGGAATAGCCAGGTAGCGGTTGGAATAGCCAGGTAGCGGTTGGAATAGCCAGGTAGCGGTTGGAATAGCCAGGTAGCGGCTGGAATAGCCAGGTAGCGGCTGGAATAGCCAGGTAGCGGTTGGAATAGCCAGGTAGCGGTTGGAATAGCCAGGTAGCGGCTGGAATAGCCAGGTAGCGGATGGAATAGCCAGGTAGCGGTTGGAATAGCCAGGTAGCGGTTGGAATAGCCAGGTAGCGGCTTGGAATAGCCAGGTAGCGGTTGGAATAGCCAGGTAGCGGCTGGAATAGCCAGGTAGCGGTGGAATAGCCAGGTAGCAGCTGGAATAGCCAGGTAGCGGCTGGAATAGCAGGTCGCGGTTGGAATAGCCAGGTTGCGGCTGGAATAGCCAGGTAGCGGCTGGAATAGCCAGGTAGCGGTGGAATAGCAGGTTGCGGCTGGAATAGCCAGGTAGCGGTTGGAATGCTTGGCTAAACAGGGGAAGCGGTTCGCGTTGTGTGCCCACCACTCCGGAGGGTTATCCATCGTGGGGGTATGGGGTGTCTGCTGGCAGTAATCCCGTAGCTCATCCGCGCCACTGTTGACCCGTTTTTTCTTGTTGCTCTCGATATGAGGTCCAGATATTGAAAGGGGGGGTGCTAGTGGAGCACGCTCGTGAACTTTTAGCGCCGGAGCTAAAACTGGAACTGTAGAGCGCATAATTGCGGCGCATAAGATGAGGACCCCTGAATGTCGGACGTGTTTTGCTGGAGCATTTTGCAGCACCTCAGCGCCAAGGTCGGCATCCTCATCTCCCACATTTGCCTCCATTTTGTTCACGACTAGTTGACTAGGGCCTACAGCGCAGACTATTGGTAAAGGTAGTCGACTAGTTTACTGTGTGTGTGTGTCTGTGTGTGTGTGTACCTCTCCAGGCTGATGTTGTTGGCCTTCACTCGTCTCAGTTCCTCCTGGACGAGCTGCTTGGCTTTGATCTCGGCCTCCAGAGCCGACTGCAGCTCCAGCCGAGCCGACATGTCCAGCTTTTGGCTGCGACGCACCTTCCATAGGGGGTCCTGGGGGGGAGGAGAAGGTCATTCAGACAACCAGTAACCACGGCAACAACAGCACCAATCAGCTGCTTTCAGACAGCAAGCATGTAGCCATGACACACGCAAAACATCAACACGATACCATATTATACCTGAAGAACCTGAGAGTTACTGAAGGACCTTAGAAGGACCCTGAGAGTTACTGAAGGACCTTAGAAGGACCCTGAGAGTTACTGAAGGACCTTAGAAGGACCCTGAGAGTTACTGAAGGACCTTATAAGGACCCTGAGAGTTACTGAAGGACCTTAGAAGGACCCTGAGAGTTACTGAAGGACCTTAGAAGGACCCTGAGAGTTACTGAAGGACCTTAGAAGGACCCTGAGAGTTACTGAAGGACCTTAGAAGGACCCTGAGAGTTACTGAAGGACCTTAGAAGGACCCTGAGAGTTACTGAAGGACCTTAGAAGGACCCTGAGAGTTACTGAAGGACCTTAGAAGGACCCTGAGAGTTACTGAAGGACCTTATAAGGACCCTAAGAGTTACTGAAGGACCTTATAAGGACCCTGAGAGTTACTGAAGGACCTTAAGGACCCTGAGAGTTACTGAAGGACCTTAGAAGGACCCTGAGAGTTACTGAAGGACCTTAGAAGGACCCTGAGAGTTACTGAAGGACCTTATAAGGACCCTGAGAGTTACTGAAGGACCTTATAAGGACACTGAGAGTTACCGACGCACCCTAAGAGTTACTGAAGGACCTTAGAAGGGTGTGTGTGTGTGTGTGTGTGTGTGTGTGTGTGTGTGTGTGTGTGTGTGGTGTGTGTGTGTGTGTGTGTGTGTGTGAGTGTGTGTGAGTGTGTGTGTGTGAGCGTGTGTGTGATTGTGAAATGTGTGTGTGAGTGTGTGTGTGTGTGTGTGTGTGTGTGTGTGTGTGTGTGTTACCAGAGGTCTTGCTCCCACACCGGAGCTCCTCAGAGTCTCCAGCTCCTCCGTCATCTTGGAGGCCAGAGCCTGCAGGTAGCCTCGAGCGTCCTTCTCATCGCTCACCCTGCACACACACACACGTGTTAGTAACACACACACGTGTTAACACACGTTACTGACAGAGCGCGGACCCCCCTCACCACTGGATGATCTCAGCGATCTGCGCCTCCCAGTGGCTCACGCTCTCCTTCTTGGACGACAGGTCCTGCAGCTCGTCCTCCAGCTGGCGGTTCTGAGCCGTCAGCCTGTCCACAAACGCACACAGCTGGAAGAGGAAGAAGAGATGCCTACTGAGCATGTGCAAAACCACCAGAGACCCACTGAGCATGTGCAGAACCACCAGAGACCCACTGAGCATGTGCAGAACCACCAGAGACCTACTGAGCATGTGCAAAACCACCAGAGACCCACTGAGCATGTGCAGAACCACCAGAGACCCACTGAGCATGTGCAGAACCACCAGAGACCCACTGAGCATGTGCAGAACCACCAGAGACCCACTGAGCATGTGCAGAACCACCAGAGACCCACTGAGCATGTGCAGAACCACCAGAGACCCACTGAGCATGTGCAGAACCACCAGAGACCCACTGAGCATGTGCAGAACCACCAGAGACTAAGGCCCAATCCCAAACCACTCCCTCGACCCTCCCCGACGGAGTGAACTCCGTCTGTAGCCTCACTCGCAGCTCAACGAGGCTCCTCCTGTCAGAGGGAGGAACACAGCAGCAAGCTTTGGGACGCCCCCCCCCCCCCCTCCGGCACAAACAGGAAGTGCGTAACTGTTTGTAACAACGGTTTCAAATCAGTGGTTTCAAATCATCCCGCTCCACTCCCCTCCACTCCACTCCACTCCACTCCCCTCCACTCCACTCCCCTCCCCTCCCCTCCACTCCACTCCCCTCCACTCCCCTCCCCTCCCCTCCACTCCACTCCCGCTCCACACCGCTCCACTCCCCTCCCCTCCCCTCCACTCCACTCCCCTCCACTCCCCTCCCCTCCCCTCCACTCCACTCCCGCTCCACACCGCTCCACTCCACTCCCCTCCACTCCCGCTCCACTCCCCTCCACTCCACTCCACTCCCCTCCACTCCCCTCCCCTCCACCCCACTCCCGCTCCACACCGCTCCACTCCACCCCACTCCCGCTCCACACCGCTCCACTCCACTCCCCTCCACTCCACTCCCCTCCACTCCCGCTCCACTCCCCTCCACTCCACTCCACTCCCCCTCCACTCCCGCTCCACTCCACTCCCGCTCCACACCGCTCCACTCCCCTCCACTCCCCTCCACTCCCGCTCCACTCCACTCCCGCTCCACTCCCCTCCACTCCCGCTCCACTCCCCTCCACTCCCGCTCCACTCCCCTCCACTCCCGCTCCACTCCCCTCCCCTCCACTCCCCCTCCACTCCCGCTCCCACTCCCCTCCACTCCCGCTCCACTCCGCTCCACTCCCCCTCCACACCCACTCCACTCCGCTCCACTCCCCCTCCACCCCACTCCCGCTCGACTCCCCCTCCACACCACTCCGCTACACTCCCCCCCCACTCCCCCTCCACACCACTCTGCTCCACTCTGCTCCACTCCCCCTCCACTCCGCTACACTCGCCCCCACTCCGCTCCACTCCGCTCCACTCCCCCTCCGCTCCGCTCCCCCTCCGCACCACTCCGCTACACTCCCCCTCCACCCCACTCCCGCTCCACTCCCCCTCCACACCACTCCCGCTCCACTCCGCTACACTCCCCCTCCACACCCCACTCCACTTCCACACCACTCCGCTGCACTCCCCCTCCACACCACTCCCGCTCCACTCCGCTACACTCCCCCTCCACACCCACTCCACTCCCCCTCCACACCCACACCGCTGCACTCCCCCTCCACTCCACTCCCGCTCCACTCCGCTACACTCCCCCCTCCACACCCACTCCACTCCGCTCCACTCCCCCTCCACACCGCTCCACTCCCCCTCCACACCCCCTCCACACCCACTCCCCCTCCACTCCCCCTCCACACCGCTCCACTCCCCCTCCACACCGCTCCACTCCCCCTCCACACCGCTCCACGGGAATGGAATTGGTTTGTCACCTTGTCGGTTTCTGCCGTCAGCTTGAGGTTCTCTTGCGTCAGCAGGTGCTTCTCTCGCTCAGACTTCTCCTTCAGCGCAGAAACAGCTTCGTCCATCTCCAGGTGTCTGAGGAGGCAAACACAAGCTGCTTCAGGACCACTTACGATAGGGACCCCCCCCACCTGTCCCCCCCTCGCATGTCCCCCCCTCACCTGTCCCTCTTGTCCTTGTCCAGCCGGTCCCTGAGCTGCAGCAGTTCCTTGGTGGCGGACAGCGCCCCCCCCTCGGCCTCCTGCAGGTCTTTTCGGAGGTTCTTGAGGTCGGAGGAGTGGGTCGAGTCTCTCCTCAGCAGCTCCTCCTCGTAGAAAAGAACCTTCTTATCGAGTTCTGCCTTCAGACGCATCAGCTCCTGCTGGGACCCCCCCACTGCCCCCCCGCGGCCCTGCAGAGACTGGGACAGAACCAGCTTTAACATTAAATACAACAGTCTGTTGTGTACCTGCAGAATCCCTCATTGTGTGTGTGTGTGTGTGTGTGTGTGTGTGTGTGTGTGTGTGTGTGTGTGTGTGTGTGTGTGTGTGTGTGTGTGTGTGTGTGTGTGTGTGTGTGTGTGTGTGTGTGTGTACCTTCAGACCATGCAGCTCCTCCTCCAGCTGGCTGCAGAATCCCTCACTGTGCTCCCTCAGCTTCCTCTCCTTGGAAGCCTCGGCCTTGGCATCGTCCAGCTGAGCCTCCAGCTGAAAAACACATGATGCTTTTATTCTGAAGGTCTGACAGACAGGAAGTCAGTGCATCGTCCAGCTGAGCCTCCAGCTGAAAAACACATGATGCTTTTATTCTGAAGGTCTGACAGACAGGAAGTGAGTGCATCGTTCAGCTGAGCCTCCAGCTGACAAACACAATTATCTATTAAACACAGTTATCTTAATATATATATATATATATATATTAAGATAACTGGGAATACTTTTGTAGATATTTATTATTAGTTTCATTCATTTGATGAGCAGTGGGTTGGCCTAAGGGGAGGGGCTTAACATATATAAGGCTCTGGCCTCCAATCAGGACTCTGATGGAATGCAGACAGGTGAGTTATCCCCCCCCCTCGGTTTTTTAAACTCACCTCTTTGCGGGTTTTCTCGGTCTTGCGGATCTCCTGCCTCATGGCGTCCATCTTCCCCAGCAGGGTGTCTAGCTCCTCCTCTTTGTCTCGCAGCTGACGGCTGATTCGCTGCTTGGACGATCGCAAGTCGGCCATCTTCTCCGACAGCTCTGAGAACTCCTGCAGCGCCAACTTCCTCTGGGAGTGTGCGTCCTTTAAATCCTTCCCCTGGGAACGCAGGCGCTCCAGGGCCTCCGCCAGCTGCTGCAATATACATATTATATAATATATACATATTATATAATATATACATATTATATACATATTATATACATATTATACAGGAGATGCATGTGTTCACACAGGATGTAGGTTCACGTCCCGATCGGACAAAGAAAGATGGAGTGTGGACTGGTACTGGAGAGGAGCCAGTTCACCTCCTGGGCCACTGCCGAAGTGCCCTTGAGCATGGCACATAACCCCCAAATGCTCACTGGCACCGGCTAGACTGGCTGCCTCCGCTCTGACCTCTCAGCTGCATGTGTGCATATAACTGTGTGTGTACTTGCATGTGTATGTGCATGATGTGTACAGTGTGTACAGTGTGTACTGTATGACCTGTATGAAGACGCTTGTGTGTACGACGGAGAGGAAACTGAATTTCCCCCTCGGGATTAATAAAGGTCCTTCTTCTTCTTCTGTTTCAGTACCTTGTGCACATCCTCCTTCTCCAGCCTCAGGGTCTTCAGCTGGCGCTCCAGGGTCTTGAGTTTGGAGGCGGAGCTCTCGTAGTCCTGCCTCAGAGTGACAGCCTCCTCCAGCTGGTGCTCCAGCCTATCAGAGTCTAGCAGAGAGAGAGGGCGGGGCTTACTGCAGGGAACACATCAGAAAGAGGCACATCAGGGTTCATCAACTCTTCCTGAACGCTGACCTGCCAGCTTCTTCTTCAGACGCTCGATCTCCTCGTTGAGCTTCTGGATCTCTTTGTCCCGACCCAGAGTTCCCCCCCGAGGAGCCTGCAGCGCCTGGGTGGACTCTGAAATCAGAGGTGGGGGGTTAGCTACATCCTGTTTCTCCCACAGGTCGGAGGAACTACTTCCTGTTTGGCTTCAGCGTCTCACCCTGCAGTTTGCGGTTCAGCTCCTGTTTCTCCTGCTCCAGGCGGCGGATCCTCCTCTCGAACGCCTCCACCTCCTGCCCCCCCCCCCTCCACTTCCTGCGCCCCCCCTTCCACCTCCTGCCCCCCCCCCTTCCCCACGGAGCGGCGGTCGGCAAAGCAGCTGTCCGTGGTGTAGGTGAAGCCAACGAAGGGCAGGTGCTGCCCGGTGAAGCCGCTGTGAGACATCGGAGGGTTGATGTCCTGCAAAACATCAACATTAAATTCATTAGAAATATCGTATGGTAGTATTCATACTGTGATCGCCCTCTGTAATGTGTACTATGTATACTCGTATGGTAGTATTCATACTGTGATCACCCTCTGTAATGTGTACTATGTATACTCGTATGGTAGTATTCATACTGTGATCACCCTCTGTAATGTGTACTACGTATACTCATATGGTAGTATTCATACTGTGATCGCCCTCTGTAATGTGTACTATGTATACTCGTATGGTAGTATTCATACTGTGATCACCCTCTGTAATGTGTACTATGTATACTCGTATGGTAGTATTCATACTGTGATCACCCTCTGTATAATGTGTACTACACATATACTAGTATTTATACTGTGATCACCCTCTGTAATGTGTACTATGTATACTCGTATGGTAGTATTCATACTGTGATCACCCTCTGTATAATGTGTACTACACATATACTAGTATTCATACTGTGATCACCCTCTGTAATGTGTACTATGTATACTCGTATGGTAGTATTCATACTGTGATCGCCCTCTGTAATGTGTACTACGTATACTCATATGGTAGTATTCATACTGTGATCACCCTCTGTTTAATGGTACTCACCGGGTTCTTGAGGACGTCGTCGTCCACGTCGAAGTTGGAGGTGTCGGTAGGCGACGACACGTCGGGGATGTACGGCGCCTCTGTGGAGCGGATGTTGTCCCAGTCGATGCCACTGAAGAACGGGTGGCTCTTAAAGTCGGAGATGCCGTTGAGGCCAAGGCGGCGTTCCCGGGAACACAGCAGGCGCTGGATCAGGTCCTTAGCGTCCTCCGACAGCTCGGTGGTGTGGGAGGGGAACTGGAAACGCTCCTGCAGACACAACACATACGGGGTATCAGAGCAATAATAGGTAAACAGTTAAACGTCTTAGTGAGAACAAGGACAGAACCGGATGATGCAAGTGTGACAAACGAGGACAAGTTCAGATTTAGAAAGCTGGAAGTAGGACGAGAGTCTGGAGACAGGTGACCTGGATCTGCTTTCAGAGCTTCATCAGAGGACATAGAGAAACAGGAATATGGAGAATAACGAGAAAGCAACACTAGAGAAGTCATTAGGGCTGCCCCCGAATACACGACTTAAAGATTGTCGGCTGTTTATTATTAATATCATAATATATCATAAACATGTGACGATCAGTCGACCATGGCCTGAATGGACGACCTCTGGTAGGAACATGTTGAGTGTTGATGTCACGTATAACGGTGAGGGTTATAGACCTGCAGGCCCCAGACTGACCTCGTGGTTCATGATCTTGCCGTAGGTTTCCACCAGAGACTCTGCGTAGAAGGGCGTCTCCCCGTAGAGCATCTCGTACATGCAGACGCCCAGAGACCACCAGTCGCACTCCGGCCCGTAGCGACCCCTCCCGTCCTCCATCGCCTGCAGGATCTCCGGAGAGATGTAGTCCGGAGTGCCCACTGCCACCGAGGACTGCACCTGCACACCGCATAGAACCAGGTTACACTAAACCGGGTTACACTAACCGGGTTACACTAAACCGGGTTACACTAAACCGGGTTACACTAAACCGGGTTACACTAACCGGGTTACACTAACCGGGTTACACTAACCGGGTTACACTAAACCGGGTTACACTAACCAGGTTACACAAACCGGGTTACACTAACCGGGTTACACTAAACCGGGTTACACTAACCGGGTTACACTAACAGGGTTACACTAAACCGGGTTACACTAAACCGGGTTACACTAAACCAGGTTACACTAAACCGGGTTACACTAAACCGGGTTACACTAAACCGGGTTACACTAACCGGGTTACACTAACCGGGTTACACTAACAGGGTTACACTAAACCGGGTTACACTAAACCGGGTTACACTAAACCGGGTTACACTAACCGGGTTACACTAAACCGGGTTACACTAACCGGGTTACACTAAACCGGGTTACACTAACCGGGTTACACTAACCGGGTTACACTAACCGGGTTACACTAAACCGGGTTACACTAAACCGGGTTACACTAAACCGGGTTACACTAAACCGGGTTACACTAAACCGGGTTACACTAAACCGGGTTACACTAAACCAGGTTACACTAAACCGGGTTACACTAACCGGGTTACACTAAACCGGGTTACACTAAACCGGGTTACACTAAACCAGGTTACACTAAACCGGGTTACACTAAACCGGGTTACACTAAACCGGGTTACACTAAACCGGGTTACACTAACCGGGTTACACTAAACCGGGTTACACTAACCGGGTTACACTAAACCAGGTTACACTAACCGGGTTACACTAAACCGGGTTACACTAACCGGGTTACACTAAACCGGGTTACACTAAACCGGGTTACACTAACCGGGTTACACTAAACCGGGTTACACTAACCGGGTTACACTAAACCGGGTTACACTAACCGGGTTACACTAAACCGGGTTACACTAACCAGGTTACACTAAACCGGGTTACACTAACCGGGTTACACTAAACCGGGTTACACTAACCGGGTTACACTAAACCGGGTTACACTAAACCGGGTTACACTAAACCGGGTTACACTAAACCGGGTTACACTAAACCGGGTTACACTAAACCGGGTTACACTAACCAGGTTACACTAACCGGGTTACACTAAACCGGGTTACACTAAACCGGGTTACACTAAACCGGGTTACACTAACCGGGTTACACTAAACCGGGTTACACTAACCAGGTTACACTAACCGGGTTACACTAACCGGGTTACACTAAACCGGGTTACACTAAACCGGGTTACACTAACAGGGTTACACTAACCGGGTTACACTAACCGGGTTACACTAAACCGGGTTACACTAAACCAGGTTACACTAAACCGGGTTACACTAAACCGGGTTACACTAAACCGGGTTACACTAAACCGGGTTACACTAAACCGGGTTACACTAAACCGGGTTACACTAAACCGGGTTACACTAACCGGGTTACACTAAACCGGGTTACACTAACCAGGTTACACTAACCGGGTTACACTAACCGGGTTACACTAAACCGGGTTACACTAAACCGGGTTACACTAACAGGGTTACACTAACCGGGTTACACTAACCGGGTTACACTAAACCGGGTTACACTAAACCGGGTTACACTAAACCGGGTTACACTAAACCGGGTTACACTAAACAGGGTTACACTAAACCGGGTTACACTAACAGGGTTACACTAACCGGGTTACACTAAACCGGGTTACACTAAACCGGGTTACACTAAACCGGGTTACACTAAACCGGGTTACACTAACAGGGTTACACTAACCGGGTTACACTAAACCGGGTTACACTAAACCAGGTTACACTAAACCGGGTTACACTAACCGGGTTACACTAAACCGGGTTACACTAAACCAGGTTACACTAAACCAGGTTACACTAAACCAGGTTACACTAAACCGGGTTACACTAAACCGGGTTACACTAAACCGGGTTACACTAAACCAGGTTACACTAAACCGGGTTACACTAACCGGGTTACACTAAACCGGGTTACACTAAACCAGGTTACACTAAACCAGGTTACACTAAACCGGGTTACACTAAACCAGGTTACACTAAACCGGGTTACACTAACCGGGTTACACTAAACCGGGTTACACTAAACCAGGTTACACTAAACCAGGTTACACTAAACCAGGTTACACTAAACCGGGTTACACTAAACCGGGTTACACTAAACCAGGTTACACTAAACCAGGTTACACTAAACCGGGTTACACTAAACCAGGTTACACTAAACCGGGTTACACTAAACCGGGTTACACTAAACCGGGTTACACTAAACCAGGTTACACTAAACCAGGTTACACTAAACCAGGTTACACTAAACCGGGTTACACTAAACCAGGTTACACTAAACCGGGTTACACTAAACCAGGTTACACTAAACCGGGTTACACTAAACCGGGTTACACTAAACCAGGTTACACTAAACCGGGTTACACTAAACCGGGTTACACTAAACCGGGTTACACTAAACCGGGTTACACTAACCGGGTTACACTAAACCAGGTTACACTAAACCGGGTTACACTAAACCGGGTTACACTAAACCGGGTTACACTAAACCGGGTTACACTAAACCGGGTTACACTAACCGGGTTACACTAAACCGGGTTACACTAACCGGGTTACACTAAACCGGGTTACACTAACCGGGTTACACTAAACCGGGTTACACTAAACCAGGTTACACTAACCGGGTTACACTAAACCGGGTTACACTAACAGGGTGTATGCAGGAATCCTGAAGTCAAATTTAATACCTTTTAAGACCTTTTTTAAGACCCTTTCCATACATTTTAAGACCTCATCGCAACTTCGAGTTCTAACCGGTTACCTTGGCGACACACTTTACCTCACATTTAATATTGATTGTAAGATAGCTCAACTAAACAGAGTGCAGACAGACGACTGAAGCCTCCTCTCCACATGACCTTCAACCTCTCTGTGGGTTTGGGTCAGGGTTAAGGCAGTATGCTGCTTTGTTGCTTCTGTGCTCTTTCATTCCAGCAGAACCATCAGAAACCAGTAGAAACCAGTATTTGACCAATAAACAAAACAATTGACAAAACTTTGAACTATTAAATATATTAAACTTCATGAGCTTCAGCGGTAATGCCATATAGGAGCTCCCTCACAAATACCCAGGGGATAAATTGGGCTGGGGCTGTCCGGGGCTGAGCCCGGCCCAGAGGACGATGCTCTGACGTCATCGCCCTCACACATTTGTCATATGTTTACAAAAAACGATATATATGTTAAGACTTTTCTCGTTCTTAATATAGACTATATTTAGGGTCGATATGTGTTGACCTTACTTTAAAATAGCAGATCTCTGTGAACGGATATAGTTTGGCTTAGACCCCGGCCCCACGAGGGGCCTCATACAGAAAAACGCAAATGCAAAAAAGTCTTCCGTTCACACGCATTCGATTCATTAACGTGTCCGTTCACACTAGACCGCTGGAAATGCTGGAAACGCTGTAGTACATATGCCAGGCCTGTAAGTGGCGCTGCTGCCACCACAAAATACACCAAAAGCAGCGAAGAAGACCCCGGAGCATGGTTGTCATGGTTGTCCTTCTGTTTATTCTCCGCGGTGGACGGCGTGTTCTCCTGCTGTATATCTCTCAGGTAGTCCACCCCCCCCCCCCCCCACAGAGCGGAGCAAGGCAACGAAACTTCAAATAAGAAGCAGCATGTTATGGCACGCTCTGCATGGGGCCGCCTTGAGGGGGTTTCCCGACATGTTGTTTCAGTAAATTAAAGGGTGTCATGTTGTCGTTGCTGTGCACCTTCTTAATACCTTGGAAAATGCCGTTTAATACTTTTTAATACTTTTTAATAGCTTTAATTTTCGCTAAATTGATTTATCAACTTTTAATACTTTTTAAGACCCCGCGGACACCCTGACTAAACCGGGTTACACTAAACCGGGTTACAATAAACCGGGTTACACCTAAACCGGGTTACACTAAACCGGGTTACACTAAACCGGGTTACACTAAACCGGGTTACACCTAAACCGGGTTACACTTAAACCGGGTTATAATAAACCGGATTACACTAAACCGGGTTACAATCAATCAATCAATCAATGTTTATTTATATAGCCCAATATCACAAATGTTACATTTGTCTCAGTGGTCTTCACAGTGTGTACAGAATATCAGTATGACAATACGACACCCTCTGTCCTCAGACCCTCTGTCCTCAGACCCTCTGTCCTCAGACCCTCTGTCCTCAGACCCTCTGTCCTCAGACCCTCTGTCCTCAGACCCTCTGTCCTTAGACCCTCTGTCCTCAGACCCTCTGTCCTCAGACCCTCACATCGTACAAGGAAAAACTTCCGAAGAAAACCCAGTTTAAACTGTACAATAATCCGGGTTACACTAAACCGGGTTACATTGCTTCAGTCACCCACGGCGTCCCCCAGGGCTCTGTACTTGGTCCCCTGATTTTCATCATTTACACCCCTCCTCTCAGCCACCACTGCTAATATACTGTATTGTAATATAATATATTATAATATAATGTTTGTGATGCAACTGCAGCTGGTTGGTTTACCGTTCCGTCCTCCATCATTCGGAGACAAGATCCAAAGTCAGCGAGTCGAATGTGACCATTAACGTCCAGCAGGACGTTGTCCGGTTTGATGTCTCTGACAACGGAACACATCAAATCACCATTAAGTACAATTAATAACCATTAAAACACATCAAATCAGTATTAGTACCTATGTATGTAGTTCTGCAGGTGGATGGAGTACTCTCAGTATGCAGTATTAGTACCTGTGTACTAGTACCTGTGTATGTAGTTCTGCAGGTGGATGGAGTGGATGGCCAGCACCATCTCAGCCAGGTAGAACTTGGACATGTCTTCAGGAAGTCGATCCTCAAACTTACTGAGCAGCGTCAGCAAGTCCCCCCCCACGTAGTAATCCATCACCAGGTACTGCAAATACACACGTTTGTTGTATAAATATGTGCAGTATTATGATCACCAGCTTTTTTTTTTCACCATATGCAGAGCAGCTCCTCCTCCAATACACCATCATGCTAACATATGTATATTATATATATATTTAAGCAATAGCTCACGACAGGCCGTGGTATATGATCAGATTGTTTGATTTTATTTGTCCGTTTTATAAATATATATATATAGCAGTAGTACTCACCAGGTAGTTGTCGTCCTGGAAGGCGTAGTGCAGCGTGGTGATCCACTGACTGTCCCCCCTGACCAGGACATCACGCTCCTCTCGGAAACACGCCGTCTGCACACGTCAGAAGCAACAAGCTAATGTTAGCATGTCAGAAGCAACAAGCTAATGTTAGCATGTCAGAAGCAACACGCTAATGTTAGCATGTCGAGCAACAAGATAATGTTCGCATGTCAGAAGCAACACGCTAATGTTAGCATGTCAGAAGCCACACGCTAATGTTAGCATGTCAGAAGTCACACGCTACTGTTAGCATGTAAGAAGCCACACACTACTGTTAGCATGTCAGAAGCCACACGCTACTGTTAGCATGTCAGAAGCCATACGCTAATGTTAGCATGTCAGAAGCCACACCCTAATGTTAGCATGTCAGAAGCCACACGCTACTGTTAGCATGTCAGAAGCCACACGCTACTGTTAGCATGTCAGAAGCCACACCCCAACAGACTGACCTCGGCTCTCTTCAGCATCTCCCACTTGTTGAGGATCTTCATGGCATAGACTCTCTCCGTGTGCTTCATCTTCACCACGGCAACCTGACAGACGTCAACAAAGTTATCATAAATAAATACAAACTTTTATTTTAGAAATGTCATCTGGAATCAAACTCTAAACATTATTGTTAATACTATTATTTTATTATTTGTATTATTGTATAATGATTATTTGCATTATAATAGGAACTAGAGAATGCAACTGAACTGCTATGCTGAAATGTAATGTGTAAGAAGAAAGTGAAGAATTGAGATTGAAATGATGCATGAACACAGGGGGCTTGAATGTGTGATGAGAGAAGAAAGTAAAAAGGCCTGGAAAAGCAGCAGAATATTTGAACCGCAAACTTCTGAACTAACTTGATGGTGAATGATCTGTTGCCATGCCAACGGTATTTGATGACACCTTATACTACGCTTAGATGCGTTGATGGCTGCATCGTTACCAAACCTGTGAAGTTTTGGGCCGTTTGGAGCATTTTCACTGAAGTTATGAGAAAACCGTGTTTCATGGCGAGCCTTGTGTTACCATTAGGGATGTAACGATATACCGAATATCGCGGTAAATAAACGTCCCAATACTGTCGTGAGACTGACAAAATCTACCGCGATTTTTTATTTATTAATTTTTTTTTTTTTAAATATAATTATATTATATATTATAAAACACTTTTTTTTGTTTTAAACCTTTATTTAACCAGGTGGTCCCATTGAGATCATCGATCTCTTTTTCAAGAGACCTGTCCAACATGGCAGCACATAGGTTACAACATGAACATAAAACAACAGAACACAAAAGGACATGGTATTTACAGGGCTACATGGACACACCTAGAGACATGGACAAGTACCAACAGTATGTTTATATCGCTGTCAATAAGCCTCGCCTTCTTGGCAAAAACTGTATTGTTGTTGAAGTGGTGGAGAGACAATGCACAGTTTGACCCACTGCTGTCACCCATGGCCAAAGCTTATCTCTCCGTCCCACTGAGGTGGCGTTAGACTTTTTCGCTGTCCGTCATTTTGACAAACAGGATCGTAAAATATCCGTCATAATCCCTTATTACCCTTTGGGTCTGAACAGAGAGAGAGTACGCTCTGTCAAAGTGAACTGTCAAAAGGGGGGAGGGGGGGCGGTGTTATGCCGTGTGTGCATGCACCTCGCGGGAGCGTAAAGCAAAACCTCCCAGACATGCGTTGATCTGTACGGCAAAGTACGGTTTGGAAACTATATCATTTCCTTTTGGAGGGAAGCATACCACGGCATAACACCGGAGCCTCGCTGCGGGGACACGCTGCCGCTGTTCCCAGTTTGTTCTAATCTGTCAAAATGACAGACTGCTTTCAGATTTTTCCGTCATTGTTAAATAAGATAGATAAGATGGACTTTTATTAATCCCTCGTGGGGAAATTATTTCTCTGCATTTGACCCATCCTAGTGTTAGGAGCAGTGTGCTGCCATTTTGAACGGCGCCCGGGGAGCAGTGCGGGGAACGGTGCCTTGCTCAGGGACACCTCGGTAGCGCTTGGTCTTTCCGGGACTTGTACTGGTGACCTTCTAGTTCCCAAGCCAAGTCCCTATCGACTTCACCACCACCGCCAAAAATCAAATATTAGGTTAAAATATCCAGAGCAGGGGATATTGTAAATGCCCAAACATCCCAGCTGATAAATACCTGGAAATGTGGACATTCTCATATTCCTAAAAACCTGTCTGATGATGCTGAGTGAGTCCCTCGTGAGTTTGAGTTGAGTTGTTTGAAAAACTAAAGTGAAACTTGATGGCAACTAATACCGTCATTATTTAATTTGATTATTAAATGTCCTTGTTTATTTGTGAGATGCAGTGGCACAAAGACAATGCCTACTTTGTTTGGTAGTACTATAGGTACAAACACACTGGTGTTCTTGTTCCAGTCCGTTCCTGTCACTTTGTTTGTGACACTTTAAAGTACTGCTTTCCGGCTGACACGCTGACACGCTGACACGCTGACATGCTGACATGCTGACATGCTGACACGCTACACATCAGATTTATTATGTAATAAAGAAACATGTTCCGAGTAAAAACATTTTTTATTCAATTATCGCGATAAATACCGTACTGTGGACTTGTTATCGCGATATTATCGTACCGTGAGTTTTTGGTATCGTTACATCCCTAGTTACCATGGCAACGGCATTTGAAGAAATCTCAAAACTGTCCCGTAGATGTCTTCACGGCTGGACTGTTGGCACACTGCTACCTGGACTCTGCTCTCTGAGCGTGTCAGCTGCTGAGGGCAGGACCTTTAACCCTTACCTGGACTCTGCTCTGAGCAGGTCAGCTGCTGAGGGCACGACCTTTAACCTCTACCTGGACTCTGCTCTGAGCAGGTCAGCTGCTGAGGGCACGACCTTTAACCTCTACCTGGACTCTGCTCTGAGCAGGTCAGCTGCTGAGGGCACGACCTTTAACCCTTACCTGGACTCTGCTCTGAGCAGGTCAGCTGCTGAGGGCACGACCTTTAACCTCTACCTGGACTCTGCTCTCTGAGCAGGTCAGCTGGAGCGATGACATCATGGTGTTTATAGTTGAGCTAACGAGGTGTTAGAGATCACAGGTCTCCATTGTTCTGAATGAGAGATGAACCTCTTACATGTGAACGTTTTGTGGAAGAACCGTAACAGATATCTGTGACATTTCAAAACGTGAAGCATGTCAAGGAAGTAGAGTATCTGAAGTGTGCTCTTTGTGTAGTTTCGGGTTAATAACGTGGCCTCTTGTGGTGGGGAAAGATGAGGCTGAAGTGGAGTTCAGGGTTCAATGGAGACATGTTGAAGGTTGTCACTTCATGCCCTCAAGATTTAGTTTCATTATTTTGCTTAATATTTTTTCATTGTTCAAGCTACGAGATGTTTCCCTACGTCAGTCAGGATAGATTCTGTCTCAGGAATGCAGGGTTTGGGAATGATGGCAGGTTTCAAGATGTCCTCCACTCTGACATCACGCACTCTGAAATCTGAAGAAGGCCTCTGTACCAAGGTCTGAACAATGTGTAATATCTTTAAAGGTAAGAATCAGATTTAAAAGTAGTTTTACACGAATAATGTCAGAAAGATGTGTAACATTTTAAAGTTGGAATGAGGTTTCTGAGTGAAAGTATGAAGGAACAGTTAGCAGTTGAAGTCTGAAGAGTTCTCCATTGACTTCCATGTTAAAAATGTGATGCATTATGGGATGTATCTCTGACATTATGAAAGTTATAAATGAGGAAAGTAAAAGCCGTCGACTCCCGGCCGAGCTGAACGTTCTGATGTTTGAAAGGAGTTTCTGCAATGTGGAATGTGGGAGCAGAAGAGGCGCAAAATAACCCGGAGGAATAATAAAGAAATCTTCCAGTGTGTGTTCCTCACACACACACACACACACACACACACACACACACACACACACACACACACACACACACACACACACACACACACACACACACACACACACACACACACACACACACACACACACACACACACACACACACACACACACACACACACACACACACACACACACACACACACACACACACACACACACACACACACAGGTGTGGCAGTGACTCACCCCTCTCAGGTATGTGTAGCCACATTACCCACAAGCCCTCACTGCACTTTATTAATGACTTCTCTTGAATACTTCATTATTATATTCAGATTGTACCCGCTTTGTATTGTAACGTTCTGTTTCAATAAAGTTTATTTAAAACTCCAGAGGGAGGCCCAGAGGAAGCGGACAGGAAGTGGATTGTTGTAAACAGGAAGTGCAGAGCCACATGTCACTGGAACACTTCCTGTTCGTTCTCCCCCCCCTCCACACTGAACGTGTGTTATCAGAGTAAAGGAGCCAGTGATGGGGGGGGGGGGGGGGGGGGTCAGAGGTCAACAGGAAGTCTTACCTCTCCAAAAGCTCCTCGTCCAATCACCTTCAGCATCTCAAAGTCGTCTCTGTGCAGCCGCAGGTCCTTCACCGTGGTGCTGAACGGCTTCACTAAGAGCACACAGGACATATATCAACACACACACACACACACACACACACACACACACACACACACACACACACACACACACACACACACACACACACACACACACACACAAGATGTTCTCGATTGTATAGAAATATTAAACTTTAGTGTTATAATAATATTACTTCTAATACTCAGTGATACAAGAGCCAGGGGGCACTAGGACCCTGCGGGCTGTGCTGCTCCTTTATCTAGGTCACACACACACACACACACACACAGGCAATGTACAGGTACAGGTCCTAACGGCAGGTACCGGTCCTAACGGCAGGTACAGGTCCTAATGGCAGGTACCGGCAGGTACAGGTCCTAACGGCAGCTACAGGTCCTAACGGCAATTACCGGTCCTAACGGCAGGTACAGGTCCTAACGGCAATTACCGGTCCTAACGGCAGGTACAGGTCCTAACGGCAGGTACCGGTCCTAACGGCAGGTACAGGTCCTAACGGCAGGTACAGGTCCTAACGGCAGGTACAGGTCCTAACGGCAATTACCGGTCTTAACGGCAGGTAGCGGTCCTAACGGCAGGTACAGGTCGTAACGGCAGGTACAGGTCCTAACGGCAATTACCGGTCCTAACGGCAGGTACAGGTCCTAACGGCAATTACCGGTCCTAACGGCAGGTACAGGTCGTAACGGCAGCTACAGGTCCTAACGGCAATTACCGGTCCTAACGGCAGGTACAGGTCCTAACGGCAGCTACAGGTCCTAACGGCAGCTACAGGTCCTAACGGCAATTACCGGTCCTAACGGCAGGTACAGGTCCTAACGGCAGGTACCGGTCCTAACGGCAGGTACCGGTCCTAACGGCAGGTACAGGTCCTAACGGCAGGTACAGGTCCTAACGGCAGGTACAGGTCCTAACGGCAATTACCGGTCTTAACGGCAGGTAGCGGTCCTAACGGCAGGTACAGGTCCTAACGGCAGGTACAGGTCCTAACGGCAATTACCGGTCTTAACGACAGGTAGCGGTCCTAACGGCAGGTACAGGTCGTAACGGCAGGTACAGGTCCTAACGGCAATTACCGGTCCTAACGGCAGGTACAGGTCCTAACGGCAATTACCGGTCCTAACGGCAGGTACAGGTCGTAACGGCAGCTACAGGTCCTAACGGCAATTACCGGTCTTAACGGCAGGTACCGGTCCTAACGGCAGGTACCGGTCCTAACGGCAGGTACAGGTCCTAACGGCAGGTACAGGTCCTAACGGCAATTACCGGTCTTAACGGCAGGTACCGGTCTTAACGGCAGGTACAGGTCCTAACGGCAGGTACCGGTCCTAACGGCAGGTACCGGTCCTAACGGCAGGTACAGGTCCTAACGGCAGGTACCGGTCCTAACGGCAGGTACCGGTCCTAACGGCAGGTACAGGTCCTAACGGCAGGTAGCGGTCCTAACGGCAATTACCGGTCCTAACGGCAGGTACCGGTCCTAACGGCAGGTACCGGTCCTAACGGCAGGTACAGGTCGTAACGGCAGGTACAGGTCCTAACGGCAGGTACCGGTCCTAACGGCAGGTACCGGTCCTAACGGCAGGTACAGGTCCTAACGGCAGGTACCGGTCCTAACGGCAGGTACCGGTCCTAACGGCAGGTACCGGTCCTAACGGCAGGTACAGGTCCTAACGGCAATTACTGGTCCTAACGGCAGGTACAGGTCCTAACGGCAGGTACCGGCAGGTACAGGTCCTAATGGCAGCTACAGGTCCTAACGGCAGCTACAGGTCCTAACGGCAGCTACAGGTCCTAACGGCAATTACTGGTCCTAACGGCAGGTACAGGTCCTAACGGCAGGTACAGGTCCTAACGGCAGGTACCGGTCCTAACGGCAATTACCGGTCCTAACGGCAATTACCGGTCCTAACGGCAGGTACCGGTCCTAACGGCAGGTACAGGTCGTAACGGCAGGTACAGGTCCTAACGGCAATTACCGGTCCTAACGGCAGGTACCGGTCCTAACGGCAGGTACCGGTCCTAACGGCAGGTACAGGTCCTAACGGCAGGTACCGGTCCTAACGGCAGGTACAGGTCCTAATGGCAGGTACCGGCAGGTACAGGTCCTAACGGCAGCTACAGGTCCTAACGGCAATTACCGGTCCTAACGGCAGGTACAGGTCCTAACGGCAATTACCGGTCCTAACGGCAGGTACAGGTCCTAACGGCAGGTACCGGTCCTAACGGCAGGTACAGGTCCTAACGGCAGGTACAGGTCCTAACGGCAGGTACAGGTCCTAACGGCAATTACCGGTCTTAACGGCAGGTAGCGGTCCTAACGGCAGGTACAGGTCGTAACGGCAGGTACAGGTCCTAACGGCAATTACCGGTCCTAACGGCAGGTACAGGTCCTAACGGCAATTACCGGTCCTAACGGCAGGTACAGGTCGTAACGGCAGCTACAGGTCCTAACGGCAATTACCGGTCTTAACGGCAGGTACCGGTCCTAACGGCAATTACCGGTCCTAACGGCAGGTACAGGTCGTAACGGCAGCTACAGGTCCTAACGGCAATTACCGGTCCTAACGGCAGCTACAGGTCCTAACGGCAGCTACAGGTCCTAACGGCAATTACCGGTCCTAACGGCAGGTACAGGTCCTAACGGCAGGTACCGGTCCTAACGGCAGGTACCGGTCCTAACGGCAGGTACAGGTCCTAACGGCAGGTACAGGTCCTAACGGCAATTACCGGTCTTAACGGCAGGTAGCGGTCCTAACGGCAGGTACAGGTCCTAACGGCAGGTACAGGTCCTAACGGCAATTACCGGTCTTAACGACAGGTAGCGGTCCTAACGGCAGGTACAGGTCGTAACGGCAGGTACAGGTCCTAACGGCAATTACCGGTCCTAACGGCAGGTACAGGTCCTAACGGCAATTACCGGTCCTAACGGCAGGTACAGGTCGTAACGGCAGCTACAGGTCCTAACGGCAATTACCGGTCTTAACGGCAGGTACCGGTCCTAACGGCAGGTACCGGTCCTAACGGCAGGTACAGGTCCTAACGGCAGGTACAGGTCCTAACGGCAATTACCGGTCTTAACGGCAGGTACCGGTCCTAACGGCAGGTACAGGTCCTAACGGCAGGTACCGGTCCTAACGGCAGGTACCGGTCCTAACGGCAGGTACAGGTCCTAACGGCAGGTACCGGTCCTAACGGCAGGTACCGGTCCTAACGGCAGGTACAGGTCCTAACGGCAGGTAGCGGTCCTAACGGCAATTACCGGTCCTAACGGCAGGTACCGGTCCTAACGGCAGGTACCGGTCCTAACGGCAGGTACAGGTCGTAACGGCAGGTACAGGTCCTAACGGCAGGTACCGGTCCTAACGGCAGGTACCGGTCCTAACGGCAGGTACAGGTCCTAACGGCAGGTACCGGTCCTAACGGCAGGTACCGGTCCTAACGGCAGGTACAGGTCCTAACGGCAATTACTGGTCCTAACGGCAGGTACAGGTCCTAACGGCAGGTACCGGCAGGTACAGGTCCTAATGGCAGCTACAGGTCCTAACGGCAATTACCGGTCCTAACGGCAGGTACAGGTCCTAACGGCAGGTACCGGTTCTAAACGAATGGATAGTGAGGTGGGCTGCAGATCGGAAGGTTGTGAGTTCAAATCCCGCCTGGAACACCAGGCACTAGTGCCCTTGAGTGAGGCACTTAGCCCTCAGGTACTCCAGGGAGAATGTCCCTGTAATTGGTAATTGTAAGTCGCTTTGGATAAAAGCGTCAGCTAAATGAAATGTAATGTAAAAGCAGGTACAGGTCCTAACGACAGGTACCGGTCGTAACAGCAGTTACCGGTTCATATATCCTTTATATATATATATATATATATATATATATATATATATATATATATATACACAGACACACACACACCCCATGTCAGGAAGTCGTTGACGTGCTTCTCCCTCTTCAGAGGGCAGCTGCTGCACTCGGTGTAGAAGCAGAGCAGCAGGTCCAGCAGCGCCTCCACGCTCAGGCAGCCTGAAGCCGTCTGCTGCAGCAGCAGGTCCTCCAGAACCTTCAGCCGGGCCGCCGCAGACATCCTGCACACAACAACACTTCACTGTCAACATGTAGGCCTGCAAGTACTGCAAGTCCTCCAGAACGTAGAAGTATAATTACACAAAGTACAGTAGTATTTATAGTATAAAGTACAACAGTACACATCCAGCTTGACAAAGTACAGTAGCATTTATAGATTAAAGTACAACAGTAGTATTTATAAGCATTGTGATAGCAGGTGACAGTAGTGACAGTAAAAGTACTACACAGTGAATACACAAGTACTACAGAGCGTCAGACTATGAGCAGAATATACAGGCTATATATATGTAAGTCAATATATATATATATTGGGACCGAGAAGAGGGACCGGGAGGGACCGGGAGGAGCCGTCAGGAACGTCAGTACCTCAGTTAGCTGCTCGTTAGCTCCGGGTGTCGCTGGTCCTCCTCCGGAGTGTCTGTAATCCGGTGTGAACGGGGCCTCAGCACCGAAACATGTCTCTCTTTTGTCTCTCTTCGCCGTCAGTACCGTCAGTACCCGTCAGTACCGGGATCACCGGGATCAGGAGTTTCCGGAGGAATATGGCTGATCCGAGAGCTGCATACGCGCACACACACGCACACACACATACACACACACTTCCGGTCACATGGACTTTCAAAATAAAAGACTCAACAACGAGAGCGAGGCGGGGCTCCGATCATTCCTCATTTTATAACACATAGCTAACACACGTATAACATGTGAGATAATACCATGAGAGATAACACATCTACAACATGAGAGATAATACACATAACATGTGAGATAACACATCTATAACATGAGAGATAATACATCTACAACATGAGAGATAACACATCTATAACATGAGAGATAATACATCTATAACATGAGAGATAACACATCTACAACATGAGAGATAATACACATAACATGTGAGATAATATATAACATGTGAGATAATACACATAACATGTGAGATAATATATAACATGTGAGATAATACACATAACATGTGAGATAATATATAACATGAGAGATAATACATATAACATGTGAGATAACACATCTATAACATGAGAGATAATACATCTACAACATGAGAGATAACACATATATAACTTAAGAGATAAAACATATAACATATGAGATAATACACATAACATGTGAGATAATATAACATGTGAGATAATACATCAATGCTTCTCAAAGTGTGTTCCGCGGACCACTGGTGGCCCGTGAGCGCCCCTAGTGGTCCGTGAGTATATTAGTAACATTTCACATTTGAAATAAATAAATGTATTTAAGTTTTGCGCACTCTCGCGGGAATATCTCCGCAATGGAGCGAGCTTAAGTTTCAATTTCAAGAGATAATACACATAACATGAGAGATAATACACAACATGTGAGCTAATACACATCACATGAGAGATAATACATACAACATGAGAGATAA
>NW_027262672.1:0-25328 GCF_902827115.2 Pseudochaenichthys georgianus | reverse complement strand
CCCTCTGTCTGAAACCGGCTGCAGCACCTCCTTTCACCCTCTGTCTGAAACCGGCTGCAGCAACTCCTTTCACCCTCTGTCTGAAACCGGCTGCAGCTCCTCCTTTCACCCTCTGTCTGAAACCGGCTGCAGCACCTCCTTTCACCGGCTGCAGCTCCTCCTTTCACCCTCTGTCTGAAACCGGCTGCAGCACCTCCTTTCACCCTCTGCCTGAAACCGGCTGCAGCACCTCCTTTCACCGGCTGCAGCTCCTCCTTTCACCCTCTGTCTGAAACCGGCTGCAAGCACCTCCCTTCACCCTCTGTCTGAAACCGGCTGCCAGCACCTCCTTTCACCCTGTGTCTGAAACCGGCTGCAGCACATCCTTTCACCTCTGTCTGAAACCGGCTGCAGCACCTCCGTTCACCCTCGGTCTGAAACCGGCTGCAGCTCCTCCTTTCACCCTCTGTCTGAAACCGGCTGCAGCACCTCCTTTCACCGGCTGTAGCTCCTCCTTTCACCCTCTGTCTGAAACCGGCTGCAGCACCTCCTTTCACCTCTGTCTGAAACCGGCTGCAGCAACTCCTTTCACCCTCTGTCTGAAACCGGCTGCAGCAACTCCGTTCACCCTCGGTCTGAAACCGGCTGCAGCTCCTCCTTTCACCCTCTGCCTGAAACCGGCTGCAGCACCTCCTTTCACCGGCTGCAGCTCCTCCTTTCACCCTCTGTCTGAAACCGGCTGCAGCACCTCCTTTCACCCTCGGTCTGAAACCGGCTGCAGCACCTCCTTTCACCCTCTGTCTGAAACCGGCTGCAGCTCCTCCTTTCACCCTCTGTCTGAAACCGGCTGCAGCACCTCCTTTCACCGGCTGCAGCTCCTCCTTTCACCCTCTGTCTGAAACCGGCTGCAGCACCTCCTTTCACCCTCTGTCTGAAACCGGCTGCAGCACCTCCTTTCACCCTCTGTCTGAAACCGGCTGCAGCACCTCCTTTCACCCTCTGTCTGAAACCGGCTGCAGCACCTCCTTTCGAACCGGCTGCAGCTCCTCCTTTCACCCTCTGTCTGAAACCGGCTGCAGCACCTCCTTTCACCCTCTGTCTGAAACCGGCTGCAGCACCTCCTTTCACCCTCTGTCTGAAACCGGCTGCAGCACCTCCTTTCACCCTCTGTCTGAAACCGGCTACAGCACCTCCTTTCACCTCTGTCTGAAACCGGCTACAGCACCTCCTTTCACCCTCTGTCTGAAACCGGCTGCAGCACCTCCTTTCACCCTCTGTCTGAAACCGGCTGCAGCACCTCCTTTCACCCTCTGTCTGAAACCGGCTGCAGCACCTCCTTTCACCCTCGGTCTGAAACCGGCTGCAGCTCCTCCTTTCACCCTCTGTCTGAAACCGGCTGCAGCACCTCCTTTCACCCTCTGTCTGAAACCGGCTGCAGCACCTCCTTTCACCCTCTGTCTGAAACCGGCTGCAGCACCTCCTTTCACCCTCTGTCTGAAACCGGCTGCAGCACCTCCTTTCACCCTCTGTCTGAAACCGGCTGCAGCACCTCCTTTCACCCTCTGTATGAAACCGGCTGCAGCACCTCCTTTCACCTCTGTCTGAACGGCTGCAGACCTCCTTCCCTCCTGTCTACCGGCTGCAGCACCTCCTTTCACCCTCTGTATGAAACCGGCTGCAGCACCTCCTTTCACCGTCTGTCTGAAACCGGCTGCAGCACCTCCTTTCACCCTCTGTATGAAACCGGCTGCAGCACCTCCTTTCACCCTCTGTATGAAACCGGCTGCAGCACCTCCTTTCACCCTCTGTCTGAAACCGGCTGCAGCACCTCCTTTCACCCTCTGTCTGAAACCGGCTGCAGCACCTCCTTTCACCCTCTGTATGAAACCGGCTGCAGCACCTCCTTTCACCCTCTGTCTGAAACCGGCTGCAGCTCTAATCCTAAAAAAGGTTGGAGACCCCTGCTTTAAAATAATGTGATGCTTAATGTAACTTTTGGGAGTTTCAGTCGGCATTCTGTCTTAGAAAAAACAGTTTTATATACTTTTAAGCAAGTGAACAGCATGGACCACACACACACACACACACACACACACACACACACTGTAGAGCTTGATGAATGAAAGGTCAGCTCTCCGCTCTAATAGCTTTGACTTGCTGACATTTTCCGTCCGGCCTCAGAGGAAATAGAGAGATTAGAGAGCGCGCACACACACACACACACACACACACACACACACACACACACACACACACACACACACACACACACACACACACACGCTCTTAATAGGGGGGGGTAATCATCAAGTTCAACATTTCAACACACCCATTTGGGACTTTATTAACACGAGTATCAATACAAGAACTTTGACACCAAAAGTAACTGTATCTGGAAAATGAAAAAAGAACCCAAAACGTGGCACATTCCGCACAGTGTCTCTCCTTCCCAATGCTGTGCACAGGGGTGCCATCAATGTTAGGGGTAGTCCATTGGGAAGGTCTCCTCATCCACCCCGTAGTCCCTCCTCTGCCTGGCCAGGACCGTCTGCAGGTGGGGCTGCTTGAGATCGGTCAGCTTCTCCACGTCTGCCACTGAGTTCAGAACCTCCTCTGTGTCGTCTTCTTGACGCTGCTCACTACAGGACACTCAGGTGTTGTGAACCGAGTGTAGTTGTCGCTGATTGGCTCGTCCAAGCCTGTATGCAGTCCCTTGTAGAACTCCCTGAGCTGGGTATAGCATCTTTCTCTATGGTTCTGGCATAGAAGGGCTCCACCAAGTGCACACCGAGGCAGGCCAACACCACGAGGACCACCTCGAGGTAGGGAAGCTCCTTCAGGCGGTTGTGTATGTGAGCGTTCTGGCTCAGGAACCCTGTCAGAGGCCAACGTGGTGTATTAAGACTGCTGCTGCCCTGGAGAGACACCCACACCTGCTGTCTTTGTAGGAAAGCAGCCCACTGGATACCTGCCTTCGCTCAAGGAAGAGGAGCGGTTCCAGGGTGTGTGGGCATACTCAGGAGCCACCAACTTGAGGCACATGTCCAGTGCCTGTCCAGCCACTTGCTGTCTACATCCAGAGCCACCATGAAACTCTGCAGCAGGAGTCCTCTGGACACTGTGGAGGAGGTGGGAGACAGGAGTCCTCTGGACACTGTGGAGGAGGTGGGAGACGGGAGTCCTCTGGACACTGTGGAGGAGGTGGGAGACAGGAGTCCTCTGGACACTGTGGAGGAGGTGGGAGACAGGAGTCCTCACTGTGGAGGAGGTGGGAGACGGGAGTCCTCTGGACACTGTGGAGGAGGTGGGAGACAGGAATCCTCTGGACACTGTGGAGGAGGTGGGAGACAGGAGTCCTCTGGACACTGTGGAGGAGGTGGGAGACGGGAGTCCTCTGGACACTGTGGAGGAGGTGGGAGACAGGAGTCCTCTGGACACTGTGGAGGAGGTGGGAGACAGGAGTCCTCTGGACACTGTGGAGGAGGTGGGAGACGGGAGTCCTCTGGACACTGTGGAGGAGGTGGGAGACAGGAGTCCTCTGGACACTGTGGAGGAGGTGGGAGACGGGAGTCCTCTGGACACTGTGGAGGAGGTGGGAGACAGGAGTCCTCTGGACACTGTGGAGGAGGTGGGAGACAGGAGTCCTCTGGACACTGTGGAGGAGGTGGGAGACAGGAGTCCTCTGGACACTGTGGAGGAGGTGGGAGACGGGAGTCCTCACTGTCCCCCCCCCCCACACACCACAACACAGACTCTATCACCGGACCTGGGGGGACAGAGCCTTCTCCGTGGCTGCCCCCTCCCTCTGGAACTCCCTCCCCCCACCCATCAGAGACGGCACGACCTCACCTCCTTCAAAGCACTCACCTCTTCAATCTGGCTTTTAATGTGTGACTTTAACTATATATATTTATGTGTTGCTCTTTTCTCTTCACTATATCTGTAAAGCGTCTTTGAGCACCTGTAAAAGCGCTAACAAAATAAATCTATTATATATATATATATGCCGTTAATAACTGTACTTTATACCTGGCTGCTAAATGTATTTTGTAAATTGTGTAACTTGCTGCTGTTAAATACCATCAAACTATGTGCAATATATACATTAGTATATACATATGTCTGGCTGCTAAATCCTAACAACTGTTACAGGATTTGTATTTTGAAAAGTATGTTTTATTATACCATAACGTAGTATGTTTTTGTCCATCAGTAACACGAAGCTGTCTGTGGCTCTGCTGCCGTGACGATGCACATGTCTCCTCTAATAGAGGGACTCTGATGTGGGACTGAGACGGGCATCGGCCAGCCTGAGGGTAGTTACGTCCACCATGGAGATACTGCAGTACGCAGCACGCTTGCTGTTTCACAAGAACCACACATTGGATTATTCGCTATATTAGAATATGACGCTTCAGACACGCGGGGAGAGTGACGGAGAGGCAGGGGGACGGCAACTCCCCAAGTCCCCCGGCTCTGCCTCCGCTCCTTCTCGTCCGATGCATCACACTAACTGAAATGTCAAAGCAAGCATCAGCGTTAAATACTGAAGTGCCTGTGAGCCGCTTTCTGTCGTCTCCGGCTTCTCCAGTGTGACTTATCATCGCGCCACAAAGGAAGACGTCTACGGAGTTCCAGATACTTGTTCCAACGAGGAGAAATGTGAGAGTCGATTCAACCTCTCCTCTTCTCTTCTTAGCATTAGAGCTGCAGAGAGGAAGGACCGTGGTTATATCTACCATTTAAACATTCTGAATATAATGATGTAGTGACTATATTTTAGCCACTGCTCGGAAAAGAGAGCAGGTGACCAACACTGGGGTCAGGCATTGGGTAGGTCGCTTTAAAAATGTAGTCCGTTACCCAATCCGTCCAATATTGAGACGTGGACTACGTTGATTCCAAATCAAATCAAAACTAGGGTGAACAGTTGATGGCAATATGGACAAGTGCATTATTCAAATCAGAGAAAGCACAATTCAGTGGTCCGCTATTGAGTCCTAAAACCCGGAGAGAAGTGAAAATATTTCCACTTAATAATAATAATAATACGTTTTATTTCGAGGCGCCCAAGGTCGCCTTACAGTGCATTTAAAAGTTAAAACAGCTAAAACAAAAATGGAACACAAATGAATCGAACCGACAAGGTACAGCAGCATAAAAGCATAAAACAGGCAAGACACGAGTGTGGAACTTACGGTTCCCTTGTGTCGAAATCAAAGGTTTTTTCAACGTGTTGGGTAGAGGCCTCGAATAAGGGCTGTGGTTCTCACAAGCTGAAGACATGTTCCTGTTTTCAATAAGTGACTACATTTCTTTAAAGTACTAGAAAAGACCTATCAACAATATGTGTTTTAAACTGCAGTGTTGGCCCACGCAGTATTGGAGTTGAGGAATGCATTGCGTGGGTTTTCGCCGATAAGAAGTGCCTTTGAGTTAGTCGTTACTCGCCGTAGCAGGATTCATTTGAGTTTTAAATATTGTGGGTCGATTTACTATTTAAATACTAGTGCAGTTTAAAGGGGATCAATTTAACACAGGCCTGTCAGTTCACTATTAAAGGGGAATACTACTAAACATTTAAATAAACCTTCATAAAGTGGAGCCATGGTCGTTTAAAGTAAGTGGGCATCAACTTGCCAATTGGTTCAGTTATGGGCGATGTCTGATTCCCTTTTATCGCCAATAGTTTTCATTTCCAAGCACGACAGCAACACCGGCAGCATCGGGGACTTTGAGGATAAGCACAACCCCTGATTCCCACTGACAGAACCTTTCAGTGGGAGACCCCGTGAGATATCAATACATCCAAACTGATGTGTTAAAGTTCGCCGGTGACACGTCATATTACTAAAAAAGGTAAACCTGTGAAGCGATGGAAACACTGTCCATGGGACTTTGACGAGGGAAAGCAGAACGTGTCCCAGATCTCCCTCTTTCCATTGATGTATCCAGCAGGGTCCCTCCTTCCCTCCTCTTCGTCCCCACCGTCAGACCCTTCCTTACGCTGCCTATCATTCCCGTTCCTCGATCCCAGTGCGTCGTCAACAGGTCCCAGTCCCAGTGGGTGTCTCCACATCCCGTCAACTGGAACGCCACTTATTTCCCCCCTTCGTTTCTCTTCTCCCAACGCGTAGTGTATCATCTTTTTAAACTCCCCTCTAGGATTTCCACTGTGACTGAACGCTCCCACCGCACGTCTGTCCAGATGCATTCTGTCACGTAGCTGTACCAAGTCCTCTGTCCTTCTGTGGGACAGGCTGTATTGCCAGGGAGGTTTGTTTATGTGTCTGTCAGCAGGATTATGGCAACACGACTTGGGGTACGGGATGCCAGTGATTATTCGTTACAGTCTCCATAATCGAATATTTTTAAAAATCGATTTTATTTATATATTTTTTTATTATTATTTATGTATTTTTTTTTTCTGGCTTAATTTCAACCAAAATATATATAAATATATATATGCTAATAAAAGTAATAGCATTACTAATTGTAAATGGCCATTGGTCACACCACCATTTTGTGTTACTGTAAACTTGGAGGAAGCCTGTGTACTGCTGCTGCAGGGGGGGGTCGGTCGAATAATCGATTATTATTCGCCAGGGCTGCCGAGTAATTGATTTTGATCATGGTCAGTTTCTGGCAGGGTGAGCCTGTCCTCAGAGAGAACGCTTTTGATGGTGGAGCAGATCTAAATAAGGGGGTGGATGTATGTGTCTTTGGTGAACATGTTAATTAGTTGACGATAGCTCGTATTGATAATAACTTTGTTCCATTGTCAAAAATATCTTTTAAGTATTTTCAGTAACTGAGAGTTACAAACAACCGGTTTTATGAATGTCGAAGAAAAAAGATCACATTTCTGAGCAGGTGTAATCATTCGCCCTGCTGATGGTACTATCCTGGATGAGCTGAAGGTCCAACAGACGAAGTGGTTTACATGCAGGACATTCGTTTGGAGGACCTTCCTCCACCATGGTCCACACTGACATATTTCAGCAACTATTTTATTGCAATAACATCGTTGCAGAGGTTCATGGTCCTCAGAGGATGAACCTCACTGCCTTTGCTGAACCCAACATGTCACTGAATCCCAGCCAACAATGTTTTAAATCATTTTAATAAATGTTGCTTACATGATATTCTTTGCGGGTACTCCCTTTAGGAAAGCCTGGTTTAGCAGGGACCAGGTGACCTCTTTAGGAAACCTTCACACGGTGAGGCTGTCGAGGGGAGAACTCTGAGGAACTCAAACTCAGACTCAGATAGTGAGAAATAAAGACTTCACTGGAATTAAAGTAAAACAGGGAAAACAAAAACACTCTTCCGAGGAAAAGAACTAAGACCAAGAGCTTGAAAGGGCCGTGGAGTTGGCTGGGACGTTGGTCCAGAATGAGGAAAGGAACTGCAATGGACGGGAGGGAGCGAGCACACTATATACACCGGGTAAGGGGAACGGGGGGGGAGCGGGGAGGCCTGCAATGAGAGGGAGAATCACTGAACGAGCAAAGTATAAGGCTCTACATAAAGAATACACTTTCACAATAAGTTTCTTCGACGTGACGGAGGGTTCATTCTCTCTTGCCAAGTCACTGTGTTGCCTAAGGCAAACTGTAACGGGTATCCATCTCTTGAGTCAGCTAATCCAAAGTGCAATGTCCTGAGATATGGTCGTTGTGTTTTTATATACCCATCTCCTGTTTAAATATGCACAGCCTCTACACCTCATCAGCTGCTACGCTCTGCCATGGTAGTAGAACGCAGCGTAAGCGTTCCTCAGCTGATGATAGGGAAGTTTAACTGTCGAGGTAATCGTCGAAAGGTCCCGAGAGAAGAAGAGACGGGCGATGAGCAGGACGAAGGGAGCAGACGTCTTTCATACTGTCGATTCTCGGATGTGTTTTTCTCCGTTACTTGTTTTTGTTGCAACTGTTTGCACCACGTGACACTTTTTACATCTCTCGAGAGAGCTTTGACAAAGTGCAGTTCCTTTGCTCGCTTGGATAGTCTGAAAGGTTACAGATGGACGCGGAGGAGGTATATACAGATCTGTAAAACGTGAGGACAGTTTTAGCATTGGCATTTAAAGACCAGCATGTCATGTGTAAGGCTCTGAGAACGTGGAAATGATGCAGCAATCAGAGAGGCGCGAAGGCAGCCGTAGCTCATCTACTGGAAGTAATAAAACACGTGGGCAGCCGTCTGGGTTGGCAGGGCACGACATGCTCTGCTGCGGACACGCTGAAACAAAACGCCCTCGCCTGCTTTTATGTCCCAACTCGTGGAGCCGTTACATTTGAGTTCAGCGTCCCAGCTCCTCGCCCATGGGCCCTTTACTCTGAATCAACACTTGCACATATAGCACGTTGAGATTCAATCTGCATCCATGTCCTTCTTTAACCTGTTAAGCCCCAAGGTCCCCGCCGGCGGGTCCCCTTGTTTTTTTTTCACGACACTGTGTCTCAGGGAATCTTAATATTTAAGAACCTATTAATGTGTGATACCAGATTAACGGGAATAATCTCAGCTAACTGACGATACAAACCGTTTTTACCAAAACAAAACACAATTCTCATAAGAAGCATCTAAAGGACCCCTGAGCGAAACATGCTAACCTATTACTGCACCGATAATCACTCCTAGCTCCCTTATTACTTATCCTAGCTGCACATCCAACACATCGTCTATGATCGCAAGGAGACACAGAATCTAACGGTGCCCACCTCAACACTGAAAGATACAAACTCGCGACGTTATCAACAATAACGTTCATCAAAACAAGTGGCGCTAGGTAGCGCACAACGCTAACATGGCTGACCTTCGTCTGTGTCTGTTCTAAACTGGTCTTCAATGGCATTAAAACGATAACAACGAAGGTCTAGTTAATCCATAGGTTAATCCAGTGGTTTTCAAACTGTGGGGTTGGCGACCCACCCCTGGTGGGTCGCGGAGGTACTGCAGGGGGGTCGCGGGAAGATGTTTTTATTTTATTATTTTCTCCTTTTAGCTTTGTGAAGCACCTTGAGAAGATGTTGTTTTTAAAGTACACCTATATAAATCAAATGTATTGTTAGTATTATTATTATTCAATTGTAAACAAACACTGCCCGAAAATATCTCATTGGTCAGAGAGCTGTGGGCGAATGCTGCCTTTTGCAACATCCTACTTGTGTGAGATCGGCTTTTTCTGCTGTTACTATAATTTACAGTTTTTTACTGTGTTTAATCTGAATTTACTTTAACATAAAAACATCTATATTGATTCTGACTCTTCTACATCCAACTCAAAGGTTTATCATTACTTTGACAACAAAGATTATTAATTTAACTCTTTTAGAAGATATGGTCCTTTGTTCTGGGAAAGTCATGTTGGAGCCTGAGGCCTGAAACAGGCTCAGGGCTCAACAGGTTAACCCCAGAAGCACAGATGTCGAGTCCCATGTTCTGGGTTGCTTTGAACACTTCTTCTGAATGAGGCCTCTCTTGAACATGTGTGCCTGCCAACTGAAGCAGCCCTTAAACACTATTCATGTTATATTGCACTATTGGAGTACTTTGTGTGTCAACATTTCTGTACACACTGTGAAGACCACTGAGACAAATGTAACATTTATATAAGTAAACATTGAACATGGAACTTTTTAAGATCTGAAAATAAGCTTTTTGAGTTGGCTCTGAAGATACGGGGTGCAGTTAGAAGTAGCCAGAACTAGTTAGCCATCTCTTATTGGAGCTCTTGGCTAGCTTAGCCGTTGCTAGCATGTTATTCGCAGGTCAAGGAAAGCGGGCTCCGTTAAAGATAGGATGTATTCTTTTTTAATATTCAACCCTAGTACTATGTTCAAGGGAACTTGTGGCTTTCCAACATTCTCTTTGCGGTAATCTCTACACACGTTCCGCATATTAATGTCCTTGCTTTTCAGTAGCTTCAACACGAGTCTTCCTCTGAACAGTTACACGTGTTTCATGGTTATCACGACCACAGAAGAACATTGAAAAATACCACCATTCTACTTCTGAATATTGTATGGTTCTGTATTTCATTGTTCACACTGCATGATGTATGTGTGCCGCGCTGGGGTGGTTTCGGTGCACCCCCAGTCGAGACTCCATAGTGTTAGAATCCATGTAGAAGTCGTGATCCAACACACAGCTCTATTCACACCGACTGAAGCTGGAGGACACTTTGCAGCAGGTCCAAACTTCTTTGAAGGGTTTTTGACAGATGTCTAGGATATGTAGGGTGTAGCAAATGTACCTGACTAACCCAACTGTTCCCGTCCTCCCTCCTTTCCTACTTCCCTCCCTCCTTTCCTACTTCCCTCCCTGAGTGTCTCAACATTTACCAAATGCTCCTCCCCACAGACGGGGCCCGGTACGACATATGGCCATCCATAACTCAACATGATTTGAATACACATTCCTCTGAGCTGCCATTTTTACGGTCATAAATCCAATTTGAAAACTGCAGCTTCTTGAGCTCGTGACGCCTCCAGAATTATTCTTGGGCTTCACTTTTTCGATGACACTAATGTTAGAAATGCTGAAGCTTTGATTGAGAGCATGACGTTTCAGGAACCGTGCTGCTGTTAATGGTTCCTACAATGTTCTACCAACAGATGTTTCAGGCTCGGTAATGTACTTTCCTGACTGACTGGAAGGTAACCGTTCACATGTTTGAACGTGCAATGATGATTGATATGCTCTTATGGAGTTCATACTTTAAACACAAAATATAGTTCAACTGAAAACTGCTTGGAATTTCAGATTTAGCAGGAATGGAAAGGGCGAGACATCAGCTGGTGTTCACAGGTTCTGCTTTGATGAAGACATTACACGTGGAACGCATGCAGTGGTTTGTGTCAGTAATTAAAATAATGAATTCTTGCATGAGTGATTTTATTCTCTAGAAAGTTCATACCAGAAATCCCAAAGCCTAAAAACCGTGATATCTCATTCACTTTCTGTTCCTCTTCCGTCTGGATTAGTAACATAATAGGGAGGGCATGCTGGCCCTGGGTGTGTCCACCCATCAGACGCGTCCATGGGCAGAACATCTGAGGCACAGACCCCCCCCCCCAAGGATCAGGACAAACAGACGTTGTTCATGTGGGTCTTTGTTGTTGCCTTGTGTTTCTTTGTGTGTGTGTTGACCCTTTCCATCGTATCGTTGTGTCTATTTGCAGCCCTTTGTACTCGTTGTGTGTGTTGACCCTTCTCGTTGTGTGCGTTCCCCCTGCAGTTCTGTTGGTCTCTTTTCTAGTCATGTTTGGGTCTTTGTAGACATTTTATTTTGTAGTTGATGTGTGTGTTTGTGTGTTTGTCCATTTCTTTGTTGTTGTGATGAATGCCTTTGTAGTTTGTTTGGTCCCTTAAGTCATGCTGTGTCTCTTTTGTAGTTGCTTTGTCACTCTTTGTAGTGAACTACCTTTTTCTTTGTAGTATTTCTTTGTTGCTGTTTTTCTCTTTTTCATCATTTCGTCATTTGGATTTAATTTCTGTTCTATTTGGTCCCTACTGACGGCCAGAGGACTGGCCATGTCCATCGCACACATGCGCAGCTCGAGTACCACTACCACGTGACACCGGCTACATATGCCGGTGTCGTCAGAGGGTCTGTTCCTTTCATCTTCTCGCTGCTACAGCGTTGTGGCTGGAACGTCTGGCTAACATGCTGTACTGTTGAGCTTCATCGTGTAACTCATCCAGTGAAGGCAGCGCTCCCGCCGCCGGTGACATATTGTTCTGAGTGTTAGCAGCAGCCTCAGGTTCCGCAGGCCGACTCGCTCAGGCTCGCGCCTTCTTCAGGCACCCTGTCACTGTTCCTCCTTCAGAGGAGCACCTGAGGGAGCTCCATGCGTGCTGGACAGACACCAGGGCCCTCTCCCACTCTGCTGGTCGTGGGCGTCTTCTGGCACCTTCTCCAGGTGTTATCGGGTTAATGTCGCCACTCTCCATCCGCTGGGCGTGGTCCTTTTGCCGAGCTCCGCTGCTTCCAGTGGTGAGCAAGGGCTTGGATTCTTCATGACATGGTTGGTATAGGTCATCCAGTGCTAAAGCACCGCCTCTGGCCTCTGGCGGTCAGTAGGGACGAAATAGAACGATAGTTACGGCTGTAACTACGGTTCGATGAGTCCCGGATTCTGGGAACAGATCCTCTGACAATACAGGCTGATGTAGCCGGTGTCACGTGGGTCACAGGTGACTTTGTTGTTATTGGTACTCGAGCTCCATGTGCGCGATGGACATATCCAGTGCTAAAGCACCGTCATCCGGGACTCATTGACCGTAGTTACAGCCGTAACTCTCGTTGCAGCTTTTTGGGAATTTATTTGTAGTTGTTTTCTTTATGGTCTTCTTCAGTGCCTTTTATGTTTCTTTTATGTCATCCTGAGCCTCTTCCTTGTTGGTACGTGTCTCTTTGAATTATATGTTGTCGATGTCCTGACACTTTGTTCACTTAGTGATCCATCCATATGGAGGGCCTGCGTCACACCGCCTTTAGTGCCAAGACACGTGTGTTTAGGCTTGAAACAATTCATTGAGCAGCGGACAGAGTTTTCTCAGAGACATATTGCTGAGGGTATCCAGGACAAGGAGATATCACCTAATCAGATGTGGACCGGTGTGGACCTTCGATATAATGGGCTGTCTTCAAAAAAGCTATCCTCGTATCGATACTTTAAATTCAACGTGATTGTTGTAAGTAATGGCAAGTTGCTGCTGTCCACAGTCATAGCAACCTAACGGACATGAATGAAATACAGTCCCTTGATTGTCTTGGGACAGGGGATGTCAGATCGCGCTGGACAATCTGACAAGCACATCAAGCCATTGAGGCCTTTTTCCAAATATAAGCCACGTGTTGTAAAATCAGTCGATATCAAGTCCTTGATGAATACTGATTTTTCACTGTGGTTGGATTTTTGCAATCATTCAAAAGTGTGTGACTGTGTTCAATGTGGCTTTTTGTTATCACGACTGAAAGCATATCTGTTTGGCTCTGGCTTATTGATGACTTCTAATCGTATGTTGTATCATCTGGACTCCAGCATAAGGAGGCATTACCAGCTTATCATATTAAACCGCACTCTGCATATCCAAGCAACGGCCCGTTCCTATTAAACACATCTGAAAGGGCGATGGCAGTCTGTTCCTGGCGCCTCAGTAAACACTTGATCCGGTTCAGGTCTGAGCCTGGTTCAGTGCCAATAGCTCTCGTGTTGTGGAATGCCTCGAGGCCACAGAACAGCACCGACCGCAGCAATACTAAACACATACGGTATAAAGCGGCACATGAACAAAGGGAGACACAATGGACACTTGTTAAAGCACGACGGCCTTGGAAATGACCTGGGCATCACTTCTATTGACATCGAGGTTGTTTGCTGTTTCGTGGGGCTCTGTCTTTGTGTTGCTGTGGACAACGACCACGCGTGGTGTCTTTCAGATGGAACAGCCTAACGTCCATGCATTCGTTGTTAGGAAACTAAAGACATACTTCTTTCTCATTTAACAAGAAGAGAATTAGACGTGCATGACTCCATGTGCCCAGGTAGACGGACAGAGCATTCAAAGGACCTGTTTTGCAGACATGCTTGCTGTGGCCCCTGAACTCCATGAACAGGGACATGCTACACTAACAGCTCTATATCATTAGAAAGGGTATGCATCACTAGCACACCAGACGGCAAGTACAATATTGACTTTTCTTTAGACCGTAAAGCGGGAGTAAAGTGTGCAGTTATCTAAAGGATAAGACAGAAAAAGGTACAGAATAGGAGGCTTTCAAAAAAGGAAGGTAAATAATCAAATTAACAGATGATATGCACGAGGTCAGGGGTCGGCAGCCCCTCTTTCAGCCCTCTGCTCTGGCTCCGTGAGCTTAGACAAGAATAAGAAGGAAATAAAATATGTGTAGGACTATTTATATTTTGTTAAACGGTTGAAAATGTTTCGTATCTTGTATTTTGAGGTGTGACACATAAATAAAAACGGTTTTAATTAGGTCAACTCAAATATGCGATTATCTGCTTTCACAGCAAGCGATGCTGGCTTACCGGGATGTCTGATATGTGGAGAGAAGTTGTCGAAGGTGCCGCAGCCTTTACGTATCGAGCAACAACACGGAGAGGAAGACAGCTGACGACCTTCAGGCATCAATCCGTTAACTCTTTCCAGGGTGCAGCTATAGGTTTGATTTATTTCAAAGTGGGTCCATTTTAATTGTATGTATTTCCTTCCAATGTGCAGAGGACTCCCGAGCGCTGTGTTGATTTATTTTGAAGTAGGCCTGTGTATTTTTATATTCTCCTTATAAGAGTTCTTTGTCTCTTAGAGGTTAACAGTTTTCTATCATGTAATACATGCAAAACAACTGTAGTTTTTGTCTGATATAACAATAAATACAACTTTATAAGCTATCAAGCTATCAAATATGTTTTGCGGCTCCAGACAAAAAACAATGTGTGGAAAAGGAGGCAAAATGGCTAATTGGTCCAAAAGGTTGCACCCCTGCTTTAGGGGGACTGATCCGTGGTGACGATTACATTCAACAAGCCACAGGGGTCAACGGAAAAGAAAAGAGATTGAAAAAAGCAAAGTAAGAAAAGGAAAAACGACGTTAAAGAAGAACTTCAATAGCCGGTCAGGGAACAGAGAGGGAAAGAGCATAAATCAGCCCTGTCCAAAACCTCCACATCCGATAATGGATAGCGGTAGATTGGAACGGAAATGAGTGATGAAAGAGGATAGGAAAGATGGATGTAAAAGGAAGAGGGAACATGAGAGGGGAGGAAGTGCATGATGGGAAAAGGGAATGCAGAGATATGAAGGGTTGGAGGGGCATTACCCAAGAGTTGCCACCAGCAATGCTTCACAACCCAGGCTATCGTTATATATCACACAGGCTCCGCCCTCTACTGGACTCTATGGGTACTACTCTCTATCATGCTAACCGGATGGGAGGAAGTGGGCGTGCGGTGGATGTTAACCAAAGGCCGGTCAGGGGCAGTGTGATGGGTCGATGTTGTGATGGGTCGATGTTGTTGGACGACAGGGCGTTTATACATCAGGGCTCCACCCACTGTACCCATAGAGTCCGGTAGAGGGCGGAGCCTGTGTGAGATAGAACGGGGGGTTACGTATTGTAACCCTAGTCATATAAGCACAGGCGGAGCCCTCTACCTGGGGGCCTGTATGTCCTATGCCACTCGCTGAAGAGGGTGTAGGATGACAGTCGGGAGGCGAGGCCGCCTTATATACTGTGGGCGTGCATTCAGGTAGGCTCGCCCTGATTGGCCGGCTACGTTTATGCAACTCAGTAGGTGAATGCCCGCATAGCATGATAGAGAGTAGTAGAGGGCTACGCCTGTGCTTATATGACTAGGGTTACAATACGCAACCCCCCGTTGCAGGGTCTTCATTGGAAACCAAATCACTCGGCCCAGGGGCCATGAAGAGAAATCCAATCACATCAGAAAGCACGAGAGCCGATTGCTCCTGGAGCACGGCGCTGCTGAGAGGTGTGTGTTCAGATATGATGTGTCCACACTGGGATGAAGAGTCACTACAGTCTTTTACAATGAGACAGCCAGGACTCGTCAGGAGCCGGGGATTAGAATGTCAGTCAGAGTGGTTTTGGGGAAATAAACAAGATGACATTTAAATAAGAGATGAGTTCTGAACCCTGTGCGCGTGCATCCTATGAGATGCATAACAGGCAAAGAAATGTTCCAAATCAGAGGCGTTTCATTGGTGATTGCTCATGCTTGTAAAACTGAACCAGTGGCCTTTTATTCAGCTCAATTATTATTAGTGTCCAATCCAGTGCACAAGGATGAATGCAACTGCCTTTCGTTAGAAAGAACATCACACAGTTAAACTGGCTGGGTTCAAAGGGCCACGACGACCAACAACCCATGCTTCTTCGGTCGACACATGACCCCAGACATTTATCAGCAGTCAAGAGAAGGCACACGTCCCTCCAAGGGGACATTTGGTTGAATCCCATAACAATCAAGACAACAAAGAGCTGAATGCCGAATGCACGTGTTTGGATGCCTGGATGACAGATCGTCTTTTGAGCAGGAACTACCAGCTAGGTACCAGCTCAATTAGCTAACACGCTATTAGAACACGTGCCAAGGAATGAGGCTGGTGAGCCAAAGGAATCCCTCTTTGGAAGCCAAGCTGTTTGGGCTAGAAAGTGAACATTCTGTTTCAGACGGTTTTGTGTACCAGTTCAGTAAAATGAACATTTATTTGATTTGATTCTATAAACTACTGACAACATTTCTCTGTGTTTCAACAGCCGTCGGAATGGAATGGCTGCCATACGTGAAGAGATTGAGATGTAAGAACAATTTGGAGTGGTCTCTTAATTTTTTCCGGGGCTAACCCTAACCCCTTAAGGCAGGGATCCCAAACATTTTTCCCAAGAGATCCCCCCCCACACACACACACAAGGGGGGGGGGGAGCAACAGCCGTAATTACAATTTAAAAGTCTCAAAAGGCTACAACTACTGTCACAAACTGGATGAATGATGTGTGTTGTTAAAGGAGGATGAAAGCGTAATCAAGGAGCTGTTGGAGCGACTTTGATGGTTGTTGGACTCAGGATTCATTCATCTGGATTCCCGCTGAATGAAGAAACTAAAGGACGGCGCAAGTGGAAACAATTCACAAAGGGATTAGACTGTTTAAAACACGTGCTCAAAGTAAACTGGATTTTGCCGTTGTGTTTATGAGGATTCAAAAGTCGTGAATAATCTACAAAATGGAGGAGACCGATCTGATCGGAGCGACTGTGACAAATAATCCAACTGAAGCCGGCATGGACAACGACTATGTTTTAAACATACGCTGATCCAGAGAAGCCCGGTTTGGACACTTTACGGCAGAAGAAACATTTCTATTAAAGAATTATACATTTCTGTCTTTTTATGCCTTTAATACTAACTTGAATTGTTATTAAAATTAATTAGTCAATTATTTGTATATGTTATTTGTAATGTAGAGACAAGGCTTTTAGCGACAATCATGTATTGCCTTACAATTATACGTAAAAAGAAGTCTAAATATGATATTTGCCGTCAAATCATCTGAGGCCTGGCGCCCCCCAGGTTGGGAACCTCTGCCTTAAGGGATGACATCAAAACGTGTTTAAGGACAGTCCAATGGGCCTTCATTGGGATCTGCCTTTAGCAGAGTGGGTAAAGCTGTAGCTAACTCCACCCAATACCATCATAACCTGACCACGTTGGTCAATGCCAGATTCAGGCTCCCAAACCAAAACACCATTCAGTTCAAGGCTTTGTTTGCAGTGTAGAGAACATATGATTAGATCGTGCCTCAATGCAGCAAGCATGCATATTCCTTTGGAGGACACTGGATTACGTGTTCAGATAAAAAACAAGATGAAAGCCCTGTAAAGATATTTGCAAAAACGGGCAATACTAATCCTTTATTATACTGGGGAAATTAATGTTTCTCCAGCGGCTGAAGAAATTGAATTTGTAGGTTGAAATTGGCAGTAATCCGTAGGTGCCTTGTGTTCAGTTCCATTGGCTTCATCCCTTGGCATTTTTTAAGTCAATGGGTCCAAATCTCACATTTCCTCCTGCATTTGAAACTTTTGGGATTGTTCCAGGCAGCTGGAAACGCTCTTAAATGGTGTCCTGGGTCAGAGGTTTAGGAAACGCTCTTAAATGGTGTCCTGGGTCAGAGGTTTAGGAAACGCTCTTAAATGGTGCCCTGGGTCAGAGGTTTAGGAAACGCTCTTAAATGGTGCACTGGGTCTGAGGTTTAGGAAACGCTCTTAAATCGTGCCCTGGGTCAGAGGTTTAGGAAACGCTCTTAAATGGTGCCCTGGGTCAGAGGTTTAGGAAACGCTCTTAAATGGTGCCCTGGGTCAGAGGTTTAGGAAACGCTCTTAAATGGTGCCCTGGGTCAGAGGTTTAGGAAACGCTCTTAAATGGTGCCCTGGGTCAGAGGTTTAGGAAACGCTCTTAAATTGTGCCCTGGGTCAGAGGTTTAGGAAACGCTCTTAAATGGTGACCTGGGTCAGAGGTTTACGAAACGCTCTTAAATGGTGCCCTGGGTCAGAGGTTTAGGAAACGCTCTTAAATGGTGCCCTGGGTCAGAGGTTTAGGAAACGCTCTTAAATGTGCTGGTCAGAGGTTTAGGAAACTGCTCTTAAATGGTGTCCTGGGTCAGAGGTTTAGGAAGCGCTCTTAAATGGTGCCCTGGGTCAGAGGTTTAGGAAACGCTCTTAAATGGTGCCCTGGTCAGAGGTTTAGGAAACGCTCTTAAATGGTGCCCTGGGTCAGAGGTTTAGGAAACGCTCTTAAATGGTGCCCTGGGTCAGAGGTTTAGGAAACGCTCTTAAATGGTGCCCTGGGTCAGAGGTTTAGGAAACGCTCTTAAATGGTGCCCTGGGTCAGAGGTTTAGGAAACGCTCTTAAATGGTGCCCTGGGTCAGAGGTTTAGGAAACGCTCTTAAATGGTGCCCTGGGTCAGAGGTTTAGGAAAACGCTCTTAAATGGTGCCCTGGGTCAGAGGTTTAGGAAACGCTCTTAAATGGTGCCCTGGGTCAGAGGTTTAGGAAACGCTCTTAAATGGTGCCCTGGGTCAGAGGTTTAGGAAACGCTCTTAAATGGTGCCCTGGGTCAGAGGTTTAGGAAACGCTCTTAAATGGTGCCCTGGGTCAGAGGTTTAGGAAACGCTCTTAAATGGTGCCCTGGGTCAGAGGTTTAGGAAACGCTCTTAAATGGTGCCCTGGGTCAGAGGTTTAGGAAACGCTCTTAAATGGTGCCCTGGTCAGAGGTTTAGGAAACGCTCTTAAATGGTGTCCTGGGTCAGAGGTTTAGGAAACGCTCTTAAATGGTGCCCTGGGTCAGAGGTTTAGGAAAGGCTCTTAAATGGTGCCCTGGGTCAGAGGTTTAGGAAACGCTCTTAAATGGTGCCCTGGGTCAGAGGTTTAGGAAACGCTCTTAAATGGTGCCCTGGGTCAGAGGTTTAGGAAACGCTCTTAAATGGTGCCCTGGGTCAGAGGTTTAGGAAACGCTCTTAAATGGTGCCCTGGGTCAGAGGTTTAGGAAACGCTCTTAAATGGTGCCCTGGGTCAGAGGTTTAGGAAACGCTCTTAAATGGTGCCCTGGGTCAGAGGTTTAGGAAACGCTCTTAAATGGTGTCCCTGGGTCAGAGGTTTAGGAAACGCTCTTAAATGGTGCCCTGGGTCAGAGGTTTAGGAAACGCTCTTAAATGGTGCCCTGGGTCAGAGGTTTAGGAAACGCTCTTAAATGGTGCCCTGGGTCAGAGGTTTAGGAAACGCTCTTAAATGGTGCCCTGGGTCAGAGGTTTAGGAAACGCTCTTAAATGGTGCCCTGGGTCAGAGGTTTAGGAAACGCTCTTAAATGGTGCCCTGGGTCAGAGGTTTAGGAAACGCTCTTAAATGGTGCCCTGGGTCAGAGGTTTAGGAAACGCTCTTAAATGGTGCCCTGGGTCAGAGGTTTAGGAAACGCTCTTAAATGGTGCCCTGGGTCAGAGGTTTAGGAAACGCTCTTAAATGGTGCCCTGGGTCAGAGGTTTAGGAAACGCTCTTAAATGGTGCCCTGGGTCAGAGGTTTAGGAAACGCTCTTAAATGGTGCCCTGGGTCAGAGGTTTAGGAAACGCTCTTAAATGGTGCCCTGGGTCAGAGGTTTAGGAAACGCTCTTAAATGGTGTCAGAGGTTTAGGAAACGCTCTTAAATGGTGTCCTGGGTCAGAGGTTTAGGAAGCGCTCTTAAATGGTGCCCTGGGTCAGAGGTTTAGGAAACGCTCTTAAATGGTGCCCTGGGTCAGAGGTTTAGGAAACGCTCTTAAATGGTGCCCTGGGTCAGAGGTTTAGGAAACGCTCTTAAATGGTGCCCTGGGTCAGAGGTTTAGGAAACGCTCTTAAATGGTGCCCTGGGTCAGAGGTTTAGGAAACGCTCTTAAATGGTGCCCTGGGTCAGAGGTTTAGGAAACGCTCTTAAATGGTGCCCTGGGTCAGAGGTTTAGGAAACGCTCTTAAATGGTGTCCTGGGTCAGAGGTTTAGGAAACGCTCTTAAATGGTGCCCTGGGTCAGAGGTTTAGGAAACGCTCTTAAATGGTGCCCTGGGTCAGAGGTTTAGGAAACGCTCTTAAATGGTGCCCTGGGTCAGAGGTTTAGGAAACGCTCTTAAATGGTGCCCTGGGTCAGAGGTTTAGGAAACGCTCTTAAATGGTGCCCTGGCTCAGAGGTTTACGAAACGCTCTTAAATGGTGCCCTGGGTCAGAGGTTTAGGAAACGCTCTTAAATGGTGTCCTGGGTCAGAGGTTTAGGAAACGCTCTTAAATGGTGTCCTGGGTCAGAGGTTTAGGAAACGCTCTTAAATGGTGCCCTGGGTCAGAGGTTCAGGAAACGCTCTTAAATGGTGCCCTGAGTCAGAGGTTTAGAAAACGCTCTTAAATGGTGCCCTGGGTCAGAGGTTTAGGAAACGCTCTTAAATGGAGCCCTGGCTCAGAGGTTTACGAAACGCTCTTAAATGGTGCCCTGGGTCAGAGGTTTAGGAAACGCTCTTAAATGGTGTCCTGGGTCAGAGGTTTAGGAAACGCTCTTAAATGGTGCCCTGGGTCAGAGGTTTAGGAAACGCTCTTAAATGGTGCCCTGGGTCAGAGGTTTAGGAAACGCTCTTAAATGGTGCCCTGGGTCAGAGGTTTAGGAAACGCTCTTAAATGGTGCCCTGGGTCAGAGGTTTAGGAAACGCTCTTAAATGGTGCCCTGGGTCAGAGGTTTAGGAAACGCTCTTAAAGGGTGTCATGGGTCAGAGGTTTAGGAAACGCTCTTAAATGGTGCCCTGGGTCAGAGGTTTAGGAAACGCTCTTAAATGGTGCCCTGGGTCAGAGGTTTAGGAAACGCTCTTAAATGGTGTCCTGGGTCAGAGGTTTAGGAAACGCTCTTAAATGGTGTCCTGGGTCAGAGGTTTAGGAAACGCTCTTAAATGGTGCCCTGGGTCAGAGGTTTAGGAAACGCTCTTAAATGTTGCCCTGGGTCAGAGGTTTAGGAAACGCTCTTAAATGTTGCCCTGGGTCAGAGGTTTAGGAAACGCTCTTAAATGGTGCCCTGGCTCAGAGGTTTACGAAACGCTCTTAAATGGTGTCCTGGGTCAGAGGTTTAGGAAACGCTCTTAAATGGAGTCCTGGGTCAGAGGTTTAGGAAACGCTCTTAAATGGTGCCCTGGGTCAGAGGTTTAGTAAACGCTCTTAAATGGTGCCCTGGGTCAGAGGTTTAGGAAACGCTCTTAAATGGTGTCCTGGGTCAGAGGTTTAGGAAACGCTCTTAAATGGTGCCCTGGGTCAGAGGTTTAGGAAACGCTCTTAAATGGTGCCCTGGGTCAGAGGTTTAGGAAACGCTCTTAAAGGGTGTCCTGGGTCAGAGGTTTAGGAAACGCTCTTAAATGGTGCCCTGGGTCAGAGGTTTAGGAAACGCTCTTAAATGGTGCCCTGGGTCAGAGGTTTAGGAAACGCTCTTAAATGGTGTCCTGGGTCAGAGGTTTAGGAAACGCTCTTAAATGGTGTCCCTGGGTCAGAGGTTTAGGAAACGCTCTTAAATGGTGCCCTGGGTCAGAGGTTTAGGAAACGCTCTTAAATGGTGCCCTGGGTCAGAGGTTTAGGAAACGCTCTTAAATGGTGCCCTGGGTCAGAGGTTTAGGAAACGCTCTTAAATGGTGCCCTGGGTCAGAGGTTTAGGAAACGCTCTTAAATTGTGCCCTGGGTCAGAGGTTTAGGAAACGCTCTTAAATGGTGCCCTGGGTCAGAGGTTTAGGAAACGCTCTTAAATGGTGCCCTGGGTCAGAGGTTTAGGAAACGCTCTTAAATGGTGCCCTGGGTCAGAGGTTTAGGAAACGCTCTTAAATGGTGCCCTGGGTCAGAGGTTTAGGAACGCTCTTAAATGGTGCCCTGGGCTCAGAGGTTTAGGAAACGCTCTTAAATGGTGCCCTGGGTCAGAGGTTTAGGAAACGCTCTTAAATGGTGTCCCTGGGTCAGAGGTTTAGGAAACGCTCTTAAATGGTGTCCTGGGTCAGAGGTTTAGGAAACGCTCTTAAATGGTGCCCTGGGTCAGAGGTTTAGGAAACGCTCTTAAATGGTGCACTGGGTCAGAGGTTTAGGAAACGCTCTTAAATGGTGCCCTGGGTCAGAGGTTTAGGAAACGCTCTTAAATGGTGCCCTGGGTCAGAGGTTTAGGAAACGCTCTTAAATGGTGCCCTGGGTCAGAGGTTTAGGAAACGCTCTTAAATGGTGCCCTGGGTCAGAGGTTTAGGAAACGCTCTTAAATGGTGCCCTGGGTCAGAGGTTTAGGAAACGCTCTTAAATGGTGCCCTGGGTCAGAGGTTTAGGAAACGCTCTTAAATGGTGCCCTGGGTCAGAGGTTTAGGAAACGCTCTTAAATGGTGCCCTGGGTCAGAGGTTTAGGAAACGCTCTTAAATGGTGCCTGGGTCAGAGGTTTAGGAAACGCTCTTAAATGGTGCCCTGGGTCAGAGGTTTAGGAAACGCTCTTAAATGGTGTCCCTGGGTCAGAGGTTTAGGAAACGCTCTTAAATGGTGCCCTGGGTCAGAGGTTTAGGAAACGCTCTTAAATGGTGCCCTGGGTCAGAGGTTTAGGAAACGCTCTTAAATGGTGCCCTGGGCTCAGAAGTTTAGGAAACGCTCTTAAATGGTGTCCTGGGTCAGAGGTTTAGGAAACGCTCTTAAATTGTGCCCTGGGTCAGAGGTTTAGGAAACGCTCTTAAATGGTGCCCTGGGTCAGAGGTTTAGGAAACGCTCTTAAATGGTGTCCCTGGGTCAGAGGTTTAGGAAACGCTCTTAAATGGTGCCCTGGGTCAGAGGTTTAGGAAACGCTCTTAAATGGTGCCCTGGGTCAGAGGTTTAGGAAACGCTCTTAAATGGTGCCCTGGGTCAGAGGTTTAGGAAACGCTCTTAAATGGTGCCCTGGGTCAGAGGTTTAGGAAACGCTCTTAAATGGTGCCCTGGGTCAGAGGTTTAGGAAACGCTCTTAAATGGTGTCCTGGGTCAGAGGTTTAGGAAACGCTCTTAAATGGTGTCCTGGGTCAGAGGTTTAGGAAACGCTCTTAAATGGTGCCCTGGGTCAGAGGTTTAGGAAACGCTCTTAAATGGTGCCCTGGGTCAGAGGTTTAGGAAACGCTCTTAAATGGTGCCCTGGGTCAGAGGTTTAGGAAACGCTCTTAAATGGTGCCCTGGGTCAGAGGTTTAGGAAACGCTCTTAAATGGTGCCCTGGGTCAGAGGTTTAGGAAACGCTCTTAAATGGTGCCCTGGGTCAGAGGTTTAGGAAACGCTCTTAAATGGTGCCCTGGGTCAGAGGTTTAGGAAACGCTCTTAAATGGTGCCCTGGGTCAGAGGTTTAGGAAACGCTCTTAAATGGTGCCCTGGGTCAGAGGTTTAGGAAACGCTCTTAAATGGTGCCCTGGGTCAGAGGTTTAGGAAACGCTCTTAAATGGTGCCCTGGGTCAGAGGTTTAGGAAACGCTCTTAAATGGTGCCCTGGGTCAGAGGTTTAGGAAACGCTCTTAAATGGTGCCCTGGGTCAGAGGTTTAGGAAACGCTCTTAAATGGTGCCCTGGGTCAGAGGTTTAGGAAACGCTCTTAAATGGTGCCCTGGGTCAGAGGTTTAGGAAACGCTCTTAAATGGTGCCCTGGGTCAGAGGTTTAGGAAACGCTCTTAAATGGTGCCCTGGGTCAGAGGTTTAGGAAACGCTCTTAAATGGTGCCCTGGGTCAGAGGTTTAGGAAACGCTCTTAAATGGTGCCCTGGCTCAGAGGTTTACGAAACGCTCTTAAATGGTGCCCTGGTCAGAGGTTTAGGAAACGCTCTTAAATGGTGCCCTGGTCAGAGGTTTAGGAAACGCTCTTAAATGGTGCCCTGGGTCAGAGGTTTAGGAAACGCTCTTAAATGGTGTCCTGGGTCAGAGGTTTAGGAAACGCTCTTAAATGGTGTCCTGGGTCAGAGGTTTAGGAAACGCTCTTAAATGGTGCCCTGGGTCAGAGGTTTAGGAAACGCTCTTAAATGGTGCCCTGGGTCAGAGGTTTAGGAAACGCTCTTAAATGGTGCCCTGGGTCAGAGGTTTAGGAAACGCTCTTAAATGGTGCCCTGGGTCAGAGGTTTAGGAAACGCTCTTAAATGGTGCCCTGGGTCAGAGGTTTAGGAAACGCTCTTAAATGGTGCCCTGGGTCAGAGGTTTAGGAAACGCTCTTAAATGGTGTCCTGGGTCAGAGGTTTAGGAAACGCTCTTAAATGGTGCCCTGGGTCAGAGGTTTAGGAAACGCTCTTAAATGGTGCCCTGGGTCAGAGGTTTAGGAAACGCTCTTAAATGGTGCCCTGGGTCAGAGGTTTAGGATACGCTCTTAAATGGTGCCCTGAGTCAGAGGTTTAGGAAACGCTCTTAAATGGTGCCCTGGGTCAGAGGTTTAGGAAACGCTCTTAAATGGTGCCCTGGGTCAGAGGTTTAGGAAACGCTCTTAAATGGTGTCCCTGGGTCAGAGGTTTAGGAAACGCTCTTAAATGGTGTCCTGGGTCAGAGGTTTAGGAAACGCTCTTAAATGGTGCCCTGGGTCAGAGGTTTAGGAAACGCTCTTAAATGGTGCCCTGGGTCAGAGGTTTAGGAAACGCTCTTAAATGGTGCCCTGGGTCAGAGGTTTAGGAAACGCTCTTAAATGGTGCCCTGGGTCAGAGGTTTAGGAAACGCTCTTAAATGGTGCCCTGGGTCAGAGGTTTAGGAAACGCTCTTAAATGGTGCCCTGGGTCAGAGGTTTAGGAAACGCTCTTAAATGGTGCCCTGGGTCAGAGGTTTAGGAAACGCTCTTAAATGGTGCCCTGGGTCAGAGGTTTAGGAAACGCTCTTAAATGGTGCCCTGGGTCAGAGGTTTAGGAAACGCTCTTAAATGGTGCCTGGGTCAGAGGTTTAGGAAACGCTCTTAAATGGTTGCCCTGGGTCAGAGGTTTAGGAAACGCTCTTAAATGGTGCCCTGGGTCAGAGGTTTAGGAAACGCTCTTAAATGGTGCCCTGGGTCAGAGGTTTAGGAAACGCTCTTAAAGGTGCCCTGGGTCAGCGGTTTAGGAAACGCTCTTAAATGGTGCCCTGGGTCAGAGGTTTAGGAAACGCTCTTAAATGGTGCCCTGGGTCAGAGGTTTAGGAAACGCTCTTAAATGGTGCCCTGGGTCAGAGGTTTAGGAAACGCTCTTAAATGGTGCCCTGGGTCAGAGGTTTAGGAAACGCTCTTAAATGGTGCCCTGGGTCAGAGGTTTAGGAAACGCTCTTAAATGGTGC
>NW_027262671.1:0-25294 GCF_902827115.2 Pseudochaenichthys georgianus | reverse complement strand
GACATTTTAAAGTGGAAAGGTTTCTTTTTATACCATTATTTACCTTTTTTGTTGTTGCTAGAAATGTAACTTTAAAGGGGACCTATCATGCAAAGTGCACTTTGTGATGTCTTCTCTACATCAACATGTGTCCCCGGTGTGTCAGGGAACTCACGCAGCGTCAGAAAATAAAACCCTCTCTCTTTTCCACCGTACCCACATCTCTAAAAACGGGGAACAACGGAGCTGATCCAGATTTGCGTCCGATATGACGTAACATCTGAAATGTGGACCCACGGCCCAATCAGAAACGTTGCTATCAGAAACAAAGCCCGACTGTTTTGGACGTAATATGGTCGGTGTTAGCATTAGCATCGCTAACACTCAGAGCTAACCTGTACTGGAGAGCATGTGTGTGAAGAAGCAGGAAGTAGAAAGGAACTCACCTTGTGGTATAACCGGCAAGAGAGAAAGCCTTTGAGCTCCAAACTGTTTCAGATCCTTGATGATCCATGATATGGAGTTTCATCACGGCAGCATTTAGTTTAGACGGTAGCTGCCGGGTCCCGCATGAGCTCAGACCCCTCCTCTTTTAAAGCTTTATCCCCAAATCAGCACTTTTGAAATAGAGGAACATGAGGCATGGCTAGAATGATCTGTTTGGTATTTTGAGCAAAACACTTCATAGACATGTTGTTTATATATCTGAGACCCATGCTGTTGCCTAAAGATAGCATGATAGGTGACCTTTAAATTGGTTGAAATCTGACGCTTTTATTCATATTTTTAAAGATTCTTCTGACAACAAATGTTCACAGAAAATAAAAAACTGCTAAAATTATCCTGGAAAACTTATATTTGACCATTTAAGTAAAACCTTTTTCCCACCAGTTTCAAAGACGGCATTTTCTTTCTCATCGGTTTTTAACTCGGAAACAAAGGAGAGCATTTGTTTTTGATAACACAAACAATAGATCACCCCGTCTGGGTTTCCAAGTGTGAAATGAATCGGTAAATAATCACTATTTGTCTTTTGCTTTTCCAGTTTAACAGACGGCATCACTGTCGCCGGTGCGGCCGTCTGGTTTGTCACGCCTGCTCGGAGCGCAAGATGCCGGTGGCAGGATGTCCGGGAGACGAGGAGGTCCGGGTCTGTGACCAGTGCTACGCCTACTTCCACCCAGAGTAAGACCCCGCAGATGATGTAGAAGAGACATGAAGAAGAGGGGACACATGTTGATGTAGAAGAGACATGAAGAAGAGGGGACACATGTTGATGTAGAAGAGACATGAAGAAGAGGGGACACATGTTGATGTAGAAGAGACATGAAGAAGAGGGGACACATGTTGATGTAGAAGAGACATGAAGAAGAGGAGACACATGTTGATGTAGAAGAGACATGAAGAAGAGGGGACACATGTTGATGTAGAAGAGACATGGAGAAGAGGGGACACATGTTGATGTAGAAGAGACATGGAGAAGAGGGGACACATGTTGATGTAGAAGAGACATGCAGAAGAGGGGACACATGTTGATGTAGAAGAGACATGCAGAAGAGGGGACACATGTTGATGTAGAAGAGACATGAAGAAGAGGGGACACATGTTGATGTAGAAGAGACATGGAGAAGAGGGGACACATGTTGATGTAGAAGAGACATGCAGAAGAGGGGACACATGTTGATGTAGAAGAGACATGAAGAAGAGGGGACACATGTTGATGTAGAAGAGACATGGAGAAGAGGGGACACATGTTGATGTAGAAGAGACATGCAGAAGAGGGGACACATGTTGATGTAGAAGAGACATGAAGAAGAGGGGACACATGGTGATGTAGAAGAGACATGAAGAAGAGGGGGACACATGTTGATGTAGAAGAGACATGAAGAAGAGGGGACACATGTTGATGTAGAAGAGACATGCAGAAGAGGGGACACATGTTGATGTAGAAGAGACATGAAGAAGAGGGGACACATGTTGATGTAGAAGAGACATGGAGAAGAGGGGACACATGTTGATGTAGAAGAGACATGCAGAAGAGGGGACACATGTTGATGTAGAAGAGACATGAAGAAGAGGGGACACATGTTGATGTAGAAGAGACATGAAGAAGAGGGGACACATGTTGATGTAGAAGAGACATGCAGAAGAGGGGACACATGTTGATGTAGAAGAGACATGAAGAAGAGGGGACACATGTTGATGTAGAAGAGACATGGAGAAGAGGGGACACATGTTGATGTAGAAGAGACATGCAGAAGAGGGGACACATGTTGATGTAGAAGAGACATGAAGAAGAGGGGACACATGTTGATGTAGAAGAGACATGAAGAAGAGGGGACACATGTTGATGTAGAAGAGACATGAAGAAGAGGGGACACATGTTGATGTAGAGGAGACATGAAGAAGAGGGGACACATGTTGATGTAGAAGAGACATGAAGAAGAGGGGACACATGTTGATGTAGAAGAGACATGAAGAAGAGGGGACACATGTTGATGTAGAGGAGACATGAAGAAGAGGGGACACATGGTGATGTAGAAGAGACATGCAGAAGAGGGGACACATGTTGATGTAGAAGAGACATGAAGAAGAGGGGACACATGTTGATGTAGAAGAGACATGCAGAAGAGGGGACACATGGTGATGTAGAAGAGACATGAAGAAGAGGGGACACATGTTGATGTAGAGGAGACATGAAGAAGAGGGGACACATGTTGATGTAGAGGAGACATGAAGAAGAGGGGACACATGTTGATGTAGAAGAGACATGAAGAAGAGGGGGACACATGTTGATGTAGAAGAGACATGAAGAAGAGGGGACACATGTTGATGTAGAAGAGACATGAAGAAGAGGGGACACATGTTGATGTAGAGGAGACATGAAGAAGAGGGGACACATGTTGATGTAGAAGAGACATGAAGAAGAGGGGACACATGTTGATGTAGAAGAGACATGAAGAAGAGGGGACACATGTTGATGTAGAAGAGACATGAAGAAGAGGGGACACATGTTGATGTAGAGGAGACATGAAGAAGAGAGTCTTGAATATCACAGTGGCATAATCTAGAAATGACAGAAGAAATAAGAAATGCTTGTTTTCAAAATAACAAAGCTGATTTTATTTTACAGTCTGTTGTGTACATCCAGAGCTTTTGAGAGGTAGTTGTCAAAAGATCAACCATATTGGAAACCTGACCTACCTAAGAATTAAAAGTGGCCGACCTCTTTTAAGAAATCATGTCGATCCATATAAAATCAATGTGTTTTGAAATTAATTCGTGCCGTTTTTCTTTCTCTCCACGTTCAGTTCTGACGATGAGATGGAACCAGCTGAAGGTACATTGAAAAATATATATAAAGGATATGGAAAATGTCTCCTCTTTGCTGCATTGGAGTTAACTTTCTTTTATAAGTAAAAGCACAACACTGACACATGCACTCAGAAAAACCGCCATCTTAAATATCTCTAAGTTATGTAAAATGAATGCAATGTCTGTCTTTTGGCTAGAATATATTTTAAAAGGTGCTTTTCTGCCGATTTTAGACCTTTTTTAAACCTGTTGTGACAGATATAAAAAAACAGCCAAATATTTTCATCTGGTAGAACTTGTCTCCCAGCTGTTTCACGGAGACGATCACTACTTGTTTTGGTCACAGAGAAAACGGCCATCTTGAATATCCAAAATTCTGCTTTTCTCAAATCATTGATATTTAAATGGCCTGGAGTGTCCCCCCGACCCTCTCTGCTCTCCTCCCGCAGACACAGGAAGTCCCGTGGTGACGGAGGAAGCTTTGGACGGGATGCTGCATCTTCCCGAAGTGATCCAACGACAGATCCACCTGAGCACGAACCCTGCCGAGAACAAGCTGCTGCGGAGCGAGTTCTACTACGAACAGGTCGGGTGTTAACATTTCTTATTACAAATCATCGGCCATTCTTAGCTTGCTGACAACAAGCATACAAACTATCCCTTCAGGTAACACTCAACCCATCTTATGTTTCTTAAATGCTACTCGTCTTGACATATGGATTATGGGTTGCAGCCTAAATTTGAGATCATATTCCAGCTGTTATCCCCGGCCGACGATAAAAGACACCTTTTTACACCTGTGTCCCCTCTTCCTCATGTCTCCTCTACATCAACATGTGTCCCCTCTTCTCCATGTCTCTTCTTCATCAACATGTGTCCCCTCTTCTTCATGTCTCTTCTACATCAACATGTGTCCCCTCTTCTCCATGTCTCTTCTTCATCAACACGTGTCCCCTCTTCTCCATGTCTCTTCTACATCAACATGTGTCCCCTCTTCTCCATGTCTCTTCTACATCAACATGTGTCCCCTCTGTGGAAAGAGACTCTGAAAGTTTCAGGAACAAAGATTCTCTCTTTTTGATCCATTTCTATAAAAACCCGTCTGAAATGAGCTGATCAGATTTTGGCCACTTTATGATGTCATAACGATGTTTTGTCTTGTGTAGCCATTAGCCAATCAGCACCAAGGTAACCCCCCCCCCCCCCTTATCCCCATTGAGTTCTTTGTAACCAAATGTGTCTCAGAGGGGCGTGGGGAGGGGCTCCTTATTTTCATCTAAAGTAACAGACAGAGAATCAGCACTTTGGAAACAGGGCTGAAACAGAGGGGATTATGGGTAATGCTGCAATGATCTGTTTGGGGTTTCAGCCAATCAGAGACAGGCTCTGTATATATCTGAGACCTGTGATATATTGATGTAAGACAGTATACTAGGGGACCTTTTAAAGTAGAATTAACCCAGTGAATACAGTAAGATAATGTCAGTGGTTTCCTTTATCTCACAGGCTCCCAGTGCGTTCCTGTGCGTGGCGCTGCTGTCTCTGCACAGCGATCAGACGGCCTGCGGGCATCAGCTGATCAGCCATTGCCGCTCTCTGTCTCGGAAACTGACAAACCCCGAGGTGGACGCCTGCCTGCTCACTGACATCATGAAGCAGCTGCTCTTCAGCGCAAAACTCATGTTCGTCAAGGTGGGCCGCAGCCAGGACCTCGCGCTGTGCGACAGGTGAGATGTAACCCCGGGTCCACTGGAGAACATGCTGCTCCAAGAACAAGTACACAAATAGTGAAAACAAGTTTTTTCGCTTGTAATAAGCAAATAAATCTGCAAGTAGAACAGGTATAAATTGCTTGGTAACATTTGTTGATGTTAGATCAGATATTTAGATAAATTAGATCTTGTTAACCTATATTTGACCAGGAAATGTTGTGTTACAAAATAAGCCAGAAAAGCAACAAAAAAAAATTCTAACATCAAGTAAGAATTATTTGTGAAACCACACGATCCATCTTTTGCAAATACCACAGGTGCTTAGCCTCTTAAGCCCTGAGCCTGTTTTTCAGGTTTCAGGCTCGAAAATGCCACTAACACAACAAAGACTATATCTTCACTTCTAAAAGGGGTAAATTAATAATCTTTTCTCTCAAAGCAAGGTTACATCTGTGAGTTGGAGGTAGAGGTGTCAGAATCAATATAGATGTTTTTATTTTAAAGTAAATTCAGATGGAACATGTAAAAACATGTCAATTCTAATGTCCGCCTAAAAAAAAAACATTACTTATAGTGAAAACCACCCTTGGATGATGGGATGGTAGACTAAAAGCTTTAGGAATCCAAACTATAACATATAATAATTACCCTGTATCAAGATTGATGCAAAACAAGTGAAATTTGACCTTTTTAGAGAGGTTTAGCAAAATAAAGTCCAGGCGGACTCACCTCTGGGTAATTTGGGAACCATCAGTTCCATTTGAACTTTTTCACTGTAAAAATAATTTTATTACTTTGAATTATCACTAAGTATTCATTCCATCCAAATACAACTGTTGTGAAAATAAAAATGTATACAAAATTAAATATAAAAACATACTCTGTTATCCTCTTAGGCTCCACGGACCCGAAATCGCGTCATTTGCAGGAAACGACGTCTAAGGAACCTTAATATTTAATAAACTATGAATATTTTATATCCATATAACGGGAAAAACTAATTTAACTGATCTTTTTCATTTATTTTTTCAAAAAAAAAACACAATGCTAACAGTGAGCCTCTGAATTAGCCCAGAGCGAAAAATGCTAACCTATTACTGCACCGAAAATCACTCCTAGCTCCCTTATTACTTATCCTAGCTGCACATCCAACACATCGTTTATGATCGTAAAGACACAGAATCTAACGGTGCCCACCTCAACACTGAAAGATAAAAACTCGCGACATTATCAACAAAAACGTACATCAAAACAAGTGGCGCTAGCGCTAATGCTAGGCTAACATGGCTCACCTTCCTCTTTGTCTGGACTAAACTGGTCTTCAATGGCATTAAAACAATAAAAAATGATGATGTAGTTAATCCATAGGTTAATATCCAATGGGGCTGTGTCCCCTTTGAAATGTTCTGATAATCTATAAGCAATAAAACTGCAATTCCGTTATCTGCTGTCCGCTCTGTGCTCCGTGCGCTCTGGGTCCTGCTTCCTTGCGTAGTAAACAATAAGTAAAGTCTGCTGCGTAATGTACTTAAGCTGGCTGGCATTCTTTATACTTTACGCAGGACCATATCTCTGGAACCCATTGGTCGATTTGGGTGATTTACACCTTTTTCTTAACCATTAGAATCGATGGGCAGTTCCCAAATCCACGTAAACATTACCATTGCGGACGTAATAGAAAAGCAAACGAAACATATCTGAAAGTACAAGCCTGGACGGAAAAACTTCATACCCAGTATATTGCCATAAATATGATGATGGATTATCAGTAAAAATGTCTACGTGACACAAAGACATTGGATTAACCTTGAGCGGCGTTTTTATTCCGTTGAACACAACTTTTGATCACAAATCAAAAAAGGCAAGACGTAATTATTGTAATATTTTTGAAACCGGATGTTGTTTACTTTCTCTTTTCTGGCTGATAGCTCCAGGAATTCGAGGTCGTACAGTGATGACATTACATGTGTGGAATCTGTGGAGTCTCAGCTTTAAATCGTATATCTTGTTTGTGCAGTTAAGATAGTAATAAGGGCATTTCTACCGTGAGTTCTGTGTAAAAAGCGTTAGCATTAGTTAGCATTTTTTCGCTCCATGCTAATTCAAAGGCTTGCTGTTACTCTTGTGTTTCTTTTAGCTAAAAATGGTTCACATTGTCAGTTAGCTGAGTTTCTTACCGTTAAAAGGGTATGGAACATTAATAGTTTCATAAATGTTAAGAAGCCCTCGTAAAAAAACGGTGGGAGGGGTCCACTGGGGGGACCTTCGGGCTTAAGAGGTTAAAAACCGGGTGTTTCATCTGAGATATAACTCAAAATAATGTTTTTAAGAGATGCATTATCTAAAAAACAAGATTCCTTATCTTATTACACTGTTACTTCTCAAGTTATTATGTCTTGTCTCAAGTGTAAAGACATTTACTGACTAGAAATCAGACAAATGTACTTCTCATTTCACATTTTTGCAGTGTCTTTGTGTTAGTGGGTGTTTTTCAGTTGTTTGTGTCTGCAAAGATGTTGGGAACTCTGTCGTGGTCAGTTCAAAGCCACGTAAAGAAAGTGTTTGCGAGAGAAAAACCTATTTCTGGGATTGGACTCAGGCACATTCTAGAAATCACCTAAAACAATCACACAAATGATTCGATAATATTTAGGCATTTGAGATGATAACATATTTTTTATGTCGGTGTCTATTTTTGTATTTTTTCTTCGATATGTTTTGTCTTAAGTTTAGGTCTTGGTATCGTATCATCTTATCACTGTTAAAATGAAAAGAATATTAAACATAAGATGCTACGTATGGAACATGATAAGGGCAAAATGTTAAAATATATCTCAGAATTCAGACTGTTGGTCATAGCACATTTTTCCAATCTCACTCTTTTACTTATCCTCTATTTCCTCAGCTACATCAGCAAAGTAGACGTGCTGAAGATTCTGGTCACGGCGAACTACAAAGATATTCCTTCTCTGGACGACATCGTGGAGACTTCTGCCATCACTCGCCTCCGTCACCAGCTGCTGGAGGCCGAGCACTACCAGCTGGCCGTGGAGGTGAGGAGGACGGCTATTTATACCTTTGTATTCCTTCCTGGTCATTGCATCGATACGTTGGACCTTAAAACAAACTCTGATATTGTTAAACCTTCGTCAGGGAGACAAAAAAGGCGAGAGAATTCAGAGTTTGTTTTTAAATGTAAGACAATAAAGGCATTTTAACTGTTTTAAAAGGGAGTGCCTTAAAGTTTAAATCGTATGTAGTGTCTCTACTTTAAAGAGTCCTCTCCTGCTGATGTCCAGGTGTATATCAGTATGTAGTGTCTCTACTTTAAAGAGTCCTCTCCTGCTGAAGTTCAGGTGTATATCAGTATGTAGTGTCTCTACTTTAAAGAGTCCTCTCCTGCTGATGTTCAGGTGTATATCAGTATGTAGTGTCTCTACTTTAAAGAGTCCTCTCCTGCTGATGTTCAGGTGTATATCAGTATGTAGTGTCTCTACTTTAAAGAGTCCTCTCCTGCTGATGTTCAGGTGTATATCAGTATGTAGTGTCTCTACTTTAAAGAGTCCTCTCCTGCTGATGTTCAGGTGTATATCAGTATGTAGTGCCTCCATGCTTTAATGTTCAAAAAGCTCTTTATTTTTCCCATACTGCCTGTGATGCAGCACCTCTTTTCACCCTCTGTCTGAAACCAGAGCCCAGTCTGCTCTGATTGGTTAGCTGGCCGGCTCTGTTGTGATTGATCAACCGCTTGGAGATGTCCCGCCACTTAGCCTATCACGTTCAATGTGTTTGAGCGCTAGCCAATAGAAGCGCAGGTGATCCATAGTGATGTCCCTGTTTCCAGGGGTGGTTCTAGGGGGGGGCCCTAACACTGCCTTTGATTTATTGGCTGACGGAATAATTGGAACTAACGATATTTGTAATTCTAGTCGGACCCATTAGAGAGAGCACACCTTTATCTATTTCATATAGTTGTAAAAAATAAAGTAAAAAATCATTCCAATGTGTACTATCAGACAGTAACAACAATTAAAAACAGTTTAAAAGGGGAGTGATTGGTAAAATATGCATAAATAAAAAGAAAGAATGCTAACTGGGTAACATAAGATAGGAATAAACAAGTTTAAATGATTTGTTATTGGTTGTGATCATATTCCAAAGATTTTTTTTATTTTTATTGAAAAGTATACAGCTCCTTTCATCTGAGTGTTGAGAGCTGTATCCATAAATTCCTTTTGTGCTCAAAGTGCACCAGATTGATGCATTTAACTTCAACATTAAAAAAAGATCTTCCCGGTGGTGCATGCCCCCGGACCCCCTAGAGCAAGGGTCGGCAACCTTTTTGATATGAAGTGCCATTTAAAAAAAAATTGTTATCAGCGTGCCAACGATCGAGAATTATCAACGGGGGCGGGGTTGAGGAGCTTGACGCTCGTCAACTCAGCAGGAGGGCGAGGGAGCCTCGCTGCGGGGAAGCAGTGTGTGGACCTGTCAGCGCAACTTACATGATGCCGAATTTAACAAACACATTTAAATAATTGGTTTAAACGACATAATAATAAGGACGATCGTCCGTTCTGTGATTCTCCAGAGCACACGTGTTATGATATTAGGGTCATGCAGAGTGAGATGAGATTACTGTCCCTTTTAAGAGAGAGAGAGAGGGGTGTGGCTTGTGCATGTGTGTTTGTGGATGGTAGAGCGACAGTGAGGGAACGTGTGTATGTTTCTGGAAGTGAAACGAGGCAGCAGAAAAACAGAGGTCTGTGATGTATTTTGTGAAACAGAAGAACAGCTAAATAAATGCAACGGCCTCCCAAGAAGAGCTCCCCTCTCTCCAGTCATTTAAGCTAAAGTGGGTTATTGAACCTGAAGCTTGTTGCTTCTGCCCAGGGAGACGACAGAGTGTCATCCCCTCCTTGACTACGATCTGGGAGCCGACAGGAAAGTTCAACACACAGATGGCCAGTCCGCCCCGGTGTAACATGTTATTTAGATGAGAGATGAGCAGATCGCCACTGGGCTTTCAACTAAAGGGGCCCCCTCAGAAAATAACTGGCCCCCCCGGTCAAATTGGTCTAGAACCGCCACTGCCTGTTTCTGAAGTAAACAATGACTTCCCTCTTTGCAGACCGTGTACACACAAACCTAAAGAACACACTAGAGCAGTGATTCTCAAATGGGGGTACGCGGACCCCTAGGGGTACGTTGGGGTACTGCAGGGGGTATGTGAGATTTAAAAAAAAGTTAATTAAAAAAATACCATGCATGATTACAAAAATAATCTTAGTACAATAAGTTAAATAGAAAACACCAAGAGGGTCCTCTATATAAACATGTCAAATTGGTGTATTGTATTTTATAGTTTTGCATAATATATCATTTTGTTCATTGGTTTGTTAAACAGATATTACTTCAGTTGAAAAAGTCCTTTGAAAAATCAGTTTAAATTTCTTTTCTTTTGTCATGCATAAAATGAAAATATCCTTAGTTTATTTATTTATTTATTTATAGTGTCGTGGACAGTCCCCATCGATGAACTTTCACAAAAACAGTAAATGGAGCAGCTTTAGCCGACATGGCTAATTTCCAGCCGTTGTCCCCGGCCAGATGGTAATAGACACCCTGAAAATTACAATATATCAACAGCATTAGTTATAAGAAAATATATAAAATAAAATAAAAAGGAGGAAAGAGGGCACCCTCGCTGCGAAGGGGACCCAAGTTCCCATCAGCAAAAACACGTGGGTTTGCTATCCTGGCTCCAAAATGGTGGAATGAGCTCCCCATTGACATCAGGACGGCAGAAAGCTTACACATCTTCCAGACTGAAAACTCATCTCTTTCGACTCCACTTCGAGCGATAGAACTATTAACAAAGCACTTATATACTAATAAAGGACTGGCTTACCTAAAGCCAGTTGAGTAGCACTTGAAATGTTTTGCTCTATGAAGCCTGATGTACTTATATGATTCTGTTTTCTTCAAGTTTGTATTTTGGTGGTCGAACGCACTTATTGTAAGTCGCTTGGGATAAAAGCATCAGCTAAATGCAATGTAATGTAATAAAAGAGAACAATAAACAACACACGTTACTATGTGTATGTATGTCTTTGATTTAGTTTGTTGTAAAGGAGTTAATAAATCAATCACTGAGGGAACATCACTATATTGGAATTATTTGTATAGGCTTTTTCGATCAAACATTTTCGGGGTCGGTCAGGGGGTACATGACTGAAAAAATGTTTGAGACGCACTGCACTCGAGGAACTGGAAAACCCCAGAAAGCAGAATACGGCCTCTTTAAATCTCCTGAATGCTCAACATACTCACACACCTGACACACCTACAGTACGGCAGTATTTAATGATGAAACTTCTGAGGATTTCAAATATGTTTCTCTCCTCGAGGAGACACTGTACTACCAGCTTTGAACTAAAATACCTGGCACGTGACGCTGAACATTACACAACCTGACATGTCGTCGACTGTAGATCACATACAGTTACGACACAGAAATGTGCTCGGGGGAATGTTTGAGTTGCACAACGTCTGGGTGTCAGACGAGACGCTTGTGACTTTCAAAACTTGCATAAGGCATCTCCTCCTTTGTCTGACACATTGTTGGAAAGGACAGGACAGATAGTTCAAGGACCACATTGCCTTACAGCTTCAAACAGTTAGATAAAAAAGAGCCGTAATCAGATTACAATGTTGTGCTCGTGTGTTTCATTGTTGCTGAATATGATAAATGTCTTGCAGGTTTTCCTATAATTATAGACATTTCTGTCCCTAAATATCTTGGTCTCTTAGGTAATACACTTAAGTAAAAAACATCTTATTGATATCTATTTTCTTTTCCTGGTTGTTTGTCTGTTATTCTAGGTGTCGACTAAGAGTGGTCTGGAGACAGGGGGTGTGTGGCAGGCGTGGGGGATGGCCTGTCTGAAGGCAGGAAACCTCTCTGGAGCCAGGGAGAAGTTTTCCCGCTTCCTGAAGGCCCCTCTGGACCGGAACCAGCTGAACTTGGGGCCCTTACTGCTGCAGGAGGTGGTGCAGCACCTGGAGAACACCGTGCAGCTCAATCTGAACTCGGTAAGGGGGAGAAGTGTGTGTGTGTGTGTGTGTGTGTGTGTGTGTGTGTGTGTGTGTGTGTGTGTGTGTGTGTGTGTGTGTGTGTGTGTGTGTGTGTGTGTGTGTGTGTGTGTGTGTGTGTGTGTGTGTGTGTGTGTGTGTGTGTGTGTGTGTGTGTGTGTGTGTGTGTGTGTGTGTGTGTGTGTGTGTGTGTGTGTGTGTGTGTGTGTGTGTGTGTGTGTGTGTGTGTGTGTGTGTGTGTGTGTGTGTGTGTGTGTGTGTGGTCCCCTGAAGTGAGGTATACATGGTGTGTGTGTGTGTATGTAATGTCCCCTGAAGTGAGGTATACATGGTGTGTGTAGTCTCCAGGTGAGGACATCCTGGCGTCCCTCAGGGATCTGGAGGAGGCTCTGAGTGAGTCTTCGGGTCCTTCTGATCGCAGCGAGGCTCCTCTGCAGGGCGTCCGGCAGCAGGAGTGTCTCTTCTACCTGAACACCTTCGGGACTCACCTGGCGCTCGTCAGCTTCTACATGAGACACGACTGCCTGACGGAGGCGCTCACCTACCTGCTCAACAAGGTGAGGAGACGGTGTCTTTTAAAATTAATTATGAAGACATTCAGGCGCAATTAGAGTTGTTAATTAAACATGCAGTGCGGTAAACCCGTGCGCATCGCTAGGGACAAGTCTGGATATTTAATTAGAAATGTTTTAATTAAAAATGTTTCTAGATTTTGAAACCTAACCTTCTAAAGTAAGTTTATGATAAATTGTTTAGACAGTACTAAGACCCTAAAGGAATACAACTAATTAAAAACAGCATAAAATCATTATTATAATATATATATTAAAGATTTGCTTATATAACGCAGCGTCCACACGGCGGCGTGTGCGTTGAAGCTAGCCGGTGGGCGTGTCTGAAACTCGACCAACAACCAATCACATGAATCTCCCGCCCCGGACACACAAGCACACGGTTTGATTGGCTAGAGCTCGTACTGGCATATGATTTGATTGGCTAGAGCTTGTACTGGCACATGATTTGATTGGCTAGAGCTTGTACTGGCACATGATTTGATTGGCTAGAGCTTGTACTGGCATATGATTTGATTGGCTAGAGCTTGTACTGGCATATGATTTGATTGGCTAGAGCTTGTACTGGCACATGATTTGATTGGCTAGAGCTTGTACTGGCATATGATTTGATTGGCTAGAGCTTGTACTGGCACATGATTTGATTGGCTAGAGCTTGTACTGGCACATGATTTGATTGGCTAGAGCTTGTACTGGCACATGATTTGATTGGCTAGAGCTTGTACTGGCACATGATTTGATTGGCTAGAGCTTGTACTGGCACATGATTTGATTGGCTAGAGCTTGTACTGGCACATGATTTGATTGGCTAGAGCTTGTACTGGCATATGATTTGATTGGCTAGAGCTTGTACTGGCATATGATTTGATTGGCTAGAGCTTGTACTGGCATATGATTCGATTGGCTGACGCTTCCGTCGAAGCTTCAAAAGTTGAACATTGCTCAACTTTTGAAGCGAGCAACGTGAAGCGACGGAACCACAATGCAGTTCGGCGAAGCGTGACGGCACCCCATTCAAAGCGAATGGGCAGAAGCGTTGAACGCACGCCGCCGTGTGGACGCGCCGTAAGAATAACACTGGAATTAGTTTGAACAAATAGCATTTAAAAGGTAGAATATTTACATTTTCGTTAGAGATGATCAGGGCTGAAGTTGTTTTTCAGAAAACGAGTCGGTAAGAATGGTAAATTACGCGAATGTATAATTGTATGGAGATTTTTGGATGTCAACATGATAGTCCTCTTAAGGCAAAGCACCTTTTTTAAGTGATTTCCTTTGAATGTCAGATGCATGAACAAAAGGCACCAGGTGTGCGTCTGAAATTCAAAATGTTACTTTGTGAGCAGGATTTCTGTTTAGAATAACATCTAATAAAAGTATGTTTGTGTACCCTGTTTATGTAACAGTTGTAAATACGCAGTGGTGTTCAGTGTTAAACATTTCTTTGTAAATCATTTAGTATAATCACACTAATTCTGTGTTTTGTATTGAATAATTCTGTGTTCTTTATTTATTAAACGTTCAATACCTGACTGTCTAGAATCAGTGGGCGGAACCTCCAGAATGTAGTCACTGTTTATGTTAGGTATTGTGTATCTTGTTTTTTATGTGTTTGTACGGCGACCTGAGAGCCTTGAATGGCGCCTATATAAAATAAATGAATTATTATTATTATTACTGTACTCAGGAGATTATTTTTGTGGGGACTTCCCCCCCCCCCCTTCATGTTGTGTCCCTCACGTTTTCCTCTTCCTTTTTGTAAATGTTCCACGTGAGAGAAGTCATCATTGTTGGGGAATAATTTTCTCTCTCTGAGTCCTGACTTCAGAAGCTTCAGAAGTTTCCCCCACTGTCATGAGGGACAACATGTAATACTGACTTGTTGTATATTGTCAGTGAATAAACGCCTCGACTGTATGCTGGCTCGTCCATCAACAACATTAAACACAACGCAGACACCGCTTATCGACACCGGTTACACTTATACAAAAAAACAAGCCGTCTCGGTTGATCAGACCCTTTTCAGAAAACAGATATCAGCAGGGCGTTAAGCGAGAATAGGACTGCCCCTTCTTCGTCTAACCTGCCATGTCTAAGTCTGACATGTGTTTTTATTTGTCCCACGTCTCAGGAGTGCCCGGATGAGGTGTTTCTGGAGGGGGTGTTGCAGCCCAGTCTGGAGAAAGGGCGTCTCGGCTCTCTGCAGAGCATCATGGAGAAGCTGGACCCGGGTCTGGAGACCTGCAGCCGGTACCTCATCGCCTCCTGCCAGTTCCTGCAGAGGAGAGGATACTTCAACACCCTCTACCAGCTGCAGCAGTTCATGACGGTCAGAGCCTTTAGTTGTCGTTTGAAAGGGACAGTGGTGAGGTCCGTGGCTTGATTTAAATACAAAAAACAAGCTAATCAGGATACCTTCATTAGTCCCACAGAGGTAATGATAGAAAAAATAGTAAAGGTATGTTAGAAAAGTGTTTATTTTGCACAAATTCAAGGTAAAATTACAATCTTTTTTCTTATGAACCCTTAATTAAAAGCATTGTCTGCTTCCTAAAGGAGTAAAACTATAATATCTTGCAGGAAATACACAAAGATGAGAGAAAAGTTTGATACACCTTGTTGGGTCCTGACCCCCAGTTTGGAAACCACTGCTCTATACAGTCGATCCTAAATAGAGAAAATACAATTATTTTATTATAGCTTTTATTGCACTTTTTTCACTTCATCTATATTGCAAATTCCCACCTTTTTAACTTCTTGTCATTATATAAATGTTTGTCTTATTTCATTGTAGATAGAGCAACTGTCACATATGTAAAGTGGAAAACAAGCCCACACTGGGAAAGCAGTGTTGTGCCGTTGTTGTAACATTTTCTTCGAGATAATGAAATAATACCGTTTGTGTGTGACATGCTGTGTACCCGTGCAGGATCACGTGCGTGCAGCCATGACTTGTATCAGATTCTTCACTCATGGAGCCACTTCCTACCTGCAGCTGGGAGAAAACCAGGTATACTTCCTGTGAGGGAAACTTCTGCAGTCAGGACTCAGAGAGACACGAGGAGAGCTGGAGCTTTGATGTCAAACAATGATAGTTTATTACAAGTCAACGGCCGGAGAATTCATATCACAAGTCACAGCTTATGTTAGTTGTAATCCCTGTAATGATGCTGTAAGATGTCCTTTCTGTTGTTCTGTTTATGTTTTTATGTTTCATGTGGAACCTACTTGAGCAAGGCAAGTTTATTTATATAGCACCTTTCAGCACCAGGCAATTCAAGGTGCTTTACAAAAATGAAAGACATTCAGACAAAGGCATTTAAAATCAGTAAAAGATAATAAAAGAAAAACAAAAAATGAAAGACATTAAGAAAATGGCTTTTAAAATCAGTCATTAAAAAGAAAAGCTAACAAAATAAACATTAAATGTTACAGTGCAGTCTAAGATATGAATAGTTCAATTCTTTCGGTTCTTGATATTTAATTATATACTATTATGATACTTGTTCCTCAGTACAAATCACCCAAAAACTGATCGTAAACCCTGGCTACGACGGATATCCCAAATATCCTACTTTCGAGCAGTCCCTCTCATAAATGTCATGGAGTTTAATTACGTTTAACTTTAAACAATTTAGACACTGTACATCTCACCGAGCATTGAAAGCCTTCTTTATTTTTACCCTTCATTCCATCTTCATGTTCTTGTAATTTATTCTTTAGGTTCTTGATTTTTTATTTAGTCAAAGAACCTCCCTTTGGAAATCCGAACATTTTCGTCCAGATTTTTAATTTAAATGTATTGTTTTCACCATGTTATGCTCGCATGACATCCACAGTCGGACCCTCAGGAGGGTGTACTGGCCCCCTGCCCTGCTTTGCGTTCCATAACAAAGTATTTAAGTGTTACCTGAACAAAACACTATTTTTCACCCGTCGGTGCTGTGATACTTGTTCCTCAGTACGAATCACCCAAAAACTGATCGTAAACCCTGGCTACGAAGGATATCCCAAATATCCTACTTTCGAGCAGTCCCTCTCATAAATGTCATGGAGTTTAATTACGCAGGTCTCCCTTGAAAAAGAGATCAATGATCTCAATGGGATACACCTGGATAAATAAAGGTTTGAAATGAAATGACAGCAGCAAAAGGTTCTGACTGCACGGGTGGGTTGCCATGTCAATTCTGACCAGCATATCTCTCGATAGACCTTTAACTAGTTCAGAGAGAGTAAACAACATATTTGGGGAGATGGGGCGTTAACATCTGGAGACACAGGAGATGTCTCACATCTGTGGAGCTTAGCGTAAAGTCCGCTAGGTCAAGCCATAAAACTTATAGTATCAACATACGACTGCATTATCACATTCCTTACGGAAGATAAGGAGCAGGGCTGATCGTAAATGTCAACACACAGTAAATGTTAAATATCTTAGGAGTAAGGAAGAATTATTCTTTGACACTTAGAGAATATTTCTTCTTTCTTCTGAGAGAAAGTAGTCCCTGACCCCTGACCTTAACCTGTTCACCTGTGCAGAGCTGGCTGGTCCGGGCCAAAGAGCACCTGAGGACGTTCCTGCAGGAGCAGCAGGGCCGGGGGGGCGGGAAGAGGAGGTCGCAGGTCAACTCCTTCAGGAAGATGATGTCCTCCAGCGACGTCTCCAGGTCTTTACATATATTCTTATTTTAATTAATGCGAGGAAATAAACCTACATGTTTGCTTCTTTAACCTGTTAAGCCCTCGGACATTTCTACTGCATTACCCGAGATAATCCATTACCTTACTATTCCTTTACACGTTGATCAATTGGATTGAGTATAAATAATTGAAAATGAGTAAAGAAATAATTACAGTAAGAAGAATGACACTTTATAAATGGCCTGTTTTACCGTATGTTATTTGTCTCTTAATTCATGCAGGCATATGAACACCATCGAGCTGCAGCTGGAGGTGACTCGCTTCCTGCACCGCTGTGAGAGCGCCGTCTCTCCGAAGTCTCCTCGGACGGCAACATTTCCCCCCAAATCCCCCAGAGCCAGCGCCCCCCCCACCCTGTTCGGAGGCAGCCCCGTGAAGGTGGAGGTCGCCTGCAAGGTGAGGGTCATCTTGTTATTATAACAGTAGTGTGTTTTAAATGCGTTGATCATTTTCAATGCATTTCAGTTTTTTTAATGCCTTTCCTCATGTGTTAAAACCCTTATATACAGTCTATGGTTAAAACCCTGGATACAATGTGTCGTAGTTTTGTAGGAGGTAAAATAAATGTATATATATTTCTCTATTTTTTTTAAAGCGGACATGCTCCCAAGATGTTTGAATGCACTTGATGTAAGTCACGTTGGAGCTGAGCAAAATGAGTGTTGTGTAAACATCAGTTACACAAACATATTTTTTATTTCTGAGGCTTTTTGTAATGGTTTATGGTACCCTTAATAACATTGTAGAATATGTCATAAGTTGGATTTATTTATTTAATACTTAATACTGTAATTATTGTCAATTATTATAAGGCATAGTTCATTGTTTCTCTATATCTGGGGTCGGCAACCTTTTTGAAAAATATTTGTTATCAGCGTGCCGTGAATTATCAACTGGGGGCGGGCTCAAAGCTCGTGAACTGTCAACAGGAGGACGGGGGGAGCCTCGCTGCGGGGAAGCAGTGTGTGGACCCGTCAGCGCAACTTACATGATGCCGAACAAGCACATTTAAATAATTTGTTTAAACTGCATAATAATAAGGACGATCGTCCGTTCTGTGATTCTCCAGAACACACAGATGGCCAGTCCGCCCCGGTGTAGCATGTTATTTCGATGAGAGATGAGCAGATCGCCACTGGGCTTTCAACTAAAGACACAGCCACGCAAACACTGCAGCGTTTGTACAGCTCCTTATGCGTACTGCAATTTGTGACGTGCTTTCCTCCGTGGTGAGACGATCAGCACCGCGGAGGGAAGCGGCAGAAAGTCACCTGGAGTTAAAGAGAGCGGGGCTGCGCTGCGTGCATGGCTTCCTTCTGCAGGTCACGGGGAGACGCGCTCTGGCGGCGGCGGTCTCGTTCAGGATCCGAAAATACAATTTAAATATTTTGCACACTTATTCCACTTATTCCTAGTGTGCCGCTGGTTACGGTGCCGACCCCTGCTCTATATTATACATATAAGAACATACTGTTGATAATTTATGATCAAATAAGTGAAGTGTCTTTTTCATTTGTATTCTTGCAGGTGATGCTCGGAGGGAAAAACATTGAGGAGGGTTTTGGTATCGCTTATAGAGTCGTACAGGTACGTTGTGAACGAGGTGATCTGTGCCCAGTATTTTACCGTAACATCTATTGTTTTTAAATATTAAAGAAACACCGCTCACATTAACTTCACGTGTTCGATTCTAGTGTTTTAAAGGAGATAATAAAGTAGAATAATTGTCCCTAAACCGAAGTAAACCATAGCCCTTATTACATTGTTTTGCATCTTAGTATTTGATCTTTGTTCTTAAATCTAATTTCAAGTGGCATTCAGAAAGTCTCTCTAAATCTAACTTCCCTCAAGCTGTGGGAACCTGTTTTATTTATATCAGGCGTGTCCAAACTTCTTTCACCGAGGGCCACATACAGACAAATATACGAAGGGCTGGGCCGCTCACTAGAGGTATGTTGCCTCATAGGTTCAGTTATAAGTTGGAAAAGTCAATCCAATCCAATTATTCTTGATACTTGAAAATGCTTTAAGAAAACAACTGCCTACATAACAGCTCTCCAGAGGGTTTACTTTACTGTGTTGGCAGCTCATTCCTTGAAACAGAAGCCGATTATAATAAGAGGAAATAGGAAGGGTTTGTTTCAAGGTTGTTATGTACATTTGTTATTGGGCTTTTTCTTATCAATTTAGATTTGTTAGAACATGTTTTCAACTTGAATTGATTTGAAAATTGGCTTATTGACACATGAATACTGTGTTATATATTTGAACATATATATTTAAGAAGTCAGACGAGCAGAAGTGTATTGTCAAAGTCAACTTCAATGTCAATCTTTCAGTGTGTGTACAGACAGAGAGATCGAAATCATTTCCAACAATCCCGAATACAATTATACAATTATACAAAATACAGATATGTATCAAATATATCTATCTTCAGGGTTGGGAGGGTTACTTTGTAAATGTAATCGGTTACTGATTACTGATTACATGGCTCTGAAAGTAATCCGAATACAGTTACAGTTACGTGTCTTTAAAAAGACGTAATCAGATTACTTTTAGATTACTTTTGGATTACTTTCTTTTTCCATCTAAAATGGGTATGTTTTGGTGAACAGGAGACACAAAAAGCAAAAGAAAACTGAACGTGTTTTTACTGTTTTAATGGCTTATCAAGAGCACAACTGAAACATCACATCTGAAACGATTTAACAACATAATACACTTGTTGGGGATGCAGCTTGGGATGTGAGGAGTGAGTGAGGGACACGGCTTAGAAAGGGCGTGTCGCCTTCTGTCCTGCCAGTGTTGGCAGGACATGAATTAAAATGTCGAACTCGGACTTCATTTTAAGGACATTTCGGCCAGGGGTGTAGACGGGGGCGGACTGGCCATCGGGACGTTCGGGACGAATCCCGATGGGCCGGTACTGAAGTGGGCCGGTCGGACGATGTGGGCCGGCCGGTAACCGGCAGGGCTCGACATTAAATGGCCCGCTGGCCCTGAAGCACTATTTAGACACCCCGGGCCAGCATAACGTACTTTCCACTTGCCCGCGCTCGGGCCACTAAAAATATTGCCTTAAAAAAATGGTCCTGTGGTATTGGTATTTTGACTAGCAATTTAGTTAAATTGTTTAGTTTATCAACGCTACGACATAGCGTTCCGTGAGTCGGTTGTCGTTGTTGGGTGAAAAGCAAACTGCTGTTTGCTGCGGAGCGCAGCGCAAGCAGGCTCCTGTGAGCGTGCTCCTTCACTACAGATTATCGCGCCACCTAACCATTCGCCAAAATGTTTTTAATACCAGCGGTAACCGGGCAAGCGCTGGGCAAAAAACAATCTTCAAATAAAAGAAAGTCACCGGAGGAGTTAAAGGAGAGTGACAGGGAGAGGAGAAGAAGAGGGAGAGAAGGTTTCAGCTTGATCGATGGAGTTGGCTTCTAGTGCGGTCACGCGTCCTAAAACCCTTTTATAATCTATCGATTAGATTTATGATTCGGAAATTATAAAAGTAGGGTAGACATGTGGAGATTGAACAAAACGTGCATTTATCAAATAGGTTTGTTTTCCACAGACCTTATTTCCAGTTATTTTCCAAAACCCTGTGGAGAAATCCCATTGCTTTCTGTCGAGGGAACCAGCAGCTACTTCCTGGTTTTAGGACGCGTCACCTCTCAATATGATGCCAATATAAACAAGGTCTTCTGTCGGCTCTGTCCATCAATGCCGACCCATGCTGACAAGTAAGTGAAGAGTAGACAATATAAAGGTATTGGCGAAATGTCCCACCAGTTTAGGACAATGAAGGTTCTAATCAAATCAATTACATAGCCATTACATGTCTAACTCCTAATGACAGGAAGGCAGAAAGCGCATTATACAAATAATAATACTCATAAAAATAGCAGACATTTTTTAACAATGACCACAATATCATTATTTTAATAAACCAAATATGAACAGAGGGCCAGTGGCATTTTACCCTTAATGTCTACCTCTGCGGTAAGTCACTAGCACCCCCCCCCCCCCCGACAATTTACTAGCGGTATTTACTTGCGGTCGAGAGTCCCGGGCTGATTTGTAGTCCCAGTCCGCCCCTGGGTGTAGAGCTATATTTGTTTAAGCACCTGATCGGCAAAACAGGAGAGGAGACTGTGTGCACCAGTCTGCCTTGATCTATGAATTCCTGTCTGTGACTCTCACGGTATCTGCTGCCCGCAGCTGTTTATAGAAGGAAAACCTGCTTCACTTCATGACATCTCTGCAGCGCCAGGAGGCAGCGGGAGGGTTAACTCAGCCTCTGAGAAGACGAGCTCGCACCGCCTTCACTGTGTTTACCTTCAGAAATAATCATTAGTAAGGCTAAAGAGCGACCGCAGGCTGATGTGTTTTAACCACACACACCTCTATATACACACACGCGATTTAAACGCAGACTTTTGTTCCTCCATGTTTCGTTGTTATTGTTTCAGAGCGAGCAGACCCGCGATTTTTTTTTTTCAAACGCTTTTTTGGCCCATCTGCGGTGGTAATAGGTTTTGTGCGCTGTGATGATTCCGCTGTACCTTTAGTAATGAATATTAAATGTTGTGAGGAAATCTTTCCACCAATAATTCCAAAATGTATTCACTTCAGGTTTACGAAAGTAACTGTAATCAGATTACTCGTTTTTCAAATGTAACGCGAGCTGAATACAGTTACTTGATTTTTGTATTCTGATTACGTAACGCCGTGACATGTATTCCGTTACAACCCAACCCTGTCTATCTTATATACACACAATCATCAGACACATATACACATATGCACACATTAAGATAAAAAACACAACAATCAATATATACCAAATAACAGTCACTTCAATATCTTTGGGAATGTTCATTAGTGCAAGCTTGTCCATAGCAGCATTAAAAAGAAAAAAGGCTTATTATACTTAAGTCATTATACTTTTTTAATTTGCTGATTGAGGGCCGATTCAAAACGGTCCGCGGCCCGCATTTGGCCCCCGGGCCGTAGTTTGGACACCCCTGATTTATATCAAAACTGTTTCCTCTCCCTCCTGCCTGCCTCAGGACTTCCAGCTGGAGGCCCAGGCGGTGTATGTCCGTGCCGGGCAGAGACTCGTCCGGCAGCGGCAGTACGGCGCCGTGCGGCAGCTCCTGAAATGTGTCGGGGAGTCGGGAACCGCCACCAAGAACGACTGCGACGCCCTGATCCTCAGCTGCGTCTCCTTCGCAGATAAGAGCCCGGCAGATGTGAGAAAAACATTTAGCTACGATAACAAATCACGACTCTGTGTTTTTCTGTTTCGTCCTGAAGACTTTTGTTGACCTTCTTTATCTGATGCAGGCCAAGGATCTGGAAAGCCTCATTCTGGAGGCCAAGAGCACAGAGAGCAAGGTAGAGACAATCTTTCTCTTCTCGTCTCTATCAGTGTTTTTCCTGCCTGAAGGCGGTTCTATGGAGATATAGAGAGAGCAATTAGCCCGTTCTCAGGTCACTTTGGTTCAGGCTTGGCTATTGTTGTTGGGAAAGTCATCCTATAAGGCAGGGGTGTCAAACTCAATTTCATCGCGGGCCACATTAGCATTATGGTTGCACTCAAAGGGCCGGATGTAAATATATAAATATACATATATAAATATATAATATATATATAAAATAACGTATTACATTACATTATTGCCTCTAATTGGATTATTATCGGATAGGGTAATAACTAACTACGTTTGAAAGCAGAAATCCAGGGCAAATAATTGCAAGTCTCTTCAGTGCCCAAACGAGATGCATTGTGGGACATGTAGTTTGTGGGCCACCTGCTTCTGTAAAGTGGCATGTAACCGTATAATAAACGTATTATATTCTTTGCAAGCTCTTGCGGGGCCACATAAAATGAAGTCGTGGGCCGGATTTGGCCCCCGGGCCTTGAGTTTGACACCCCTGCTATAAGAGGTAGTGAAGATGTTTTCAAGTAGGATAGTATGGAGAACTTATCTATAATCAGGGTCATGGAAAGCAAATAAGCACCTGCCATTGACAAAAACAATCCTTTCACCCTGCCGAACACAGGAGTTTCTGGTCTACCGCTTGGTTAGTCATTGTATGACTTTGGTGAACCCAAACCGACTGACTTTAAATCACAAACACGAACAAACCAACCATATGAGGCCGTGTTTACCAACTCCCATATTCTGCTCAGGTAAAATGAATTTTTTTGTCAATGGAGTCGTATGGCTTTAAAGAGAGCAAAGGAAAATGGGAGAAGGGAAAACAAGGTAAACGATATTTACAGCGTTACTATGCCAGTCCCAGGCTCCTTCAACAATGCAGCATAGAATATACTGAAGACAAACATTTAAATAACAATAGTGGAAGAAAATAGTGACACTTTAGAAAGACTAGTGACACTTTAGAAAGACTAGTGACGCCTTAGAAAGACTAGTGACGTCTTAGAAAGACTTGTGACACCTTAGAAAGACTAGTGACGCCTTAGAAAGACTAGTGACGCCTTAGAAAGACTTGTGACGCCTTAGAAAGACTAGTGACGCCTTAGAAAGACTTGTGACGCCTTAGAAAGACTAGTGACGTCTTAGAAAGACTAGTGACGCCTTAGAAAGACTTGTGACACCTTAGAAAGACTAGTGACGCCTTAGAAAGACTAGTGACGTCTTAGAAAGACTAGTGACGCCTTAGAAAGACTTGTGACACCTTAGAAAGACTAGGGACGCCTTAGAAAGACTAGTGACGTCTTAGAAAGACTTGTGACACCTTAGAAAGACTAGTGACGCCTTAGAAAGACTAGTGACGCCTTAGAAAGACTAGTGACGTCTTAGAAAGACTAGTGACGCCTTAGAAAGACTTGTGACACCTTAGAAAGACTAGTGACACTTTAGAAAGACTAGTGACGCCTTAGAAAGACTAGTGACGCCTTAGAAAGACTAGTGACGCCTTAGAAAGACTAGTGACGCCTTAGAAAGACTAGTGACGCCTTAGAAAGACTAGTGACGCCTTAGAAAGACTAGTTACGCCTTAGAAAGACGTGTGACGCCTTAGAAAGACTAGTGACGCCTTAGAAAGACTTGGGACACCTTAGAAAGACTAGTGACGCCTTAGAAAGACTTGGGACACCTTAGAAAGACTTGTGACACCTTAGAAAGACTTGTGACGCCTTAGAAAGACTAGTGACGCCTTAGAAAGACTAGTGACGCCTTAGAAAGACTAGTGACGCCTTAGAAAGACTAGTGATGCCTTAGAAAGACTAGTTACGCCTTAGAAAGACGTGTGACGCCTTAGAAAGACTTGGGACACCTTAGAAAGACTTGTGACGCCTTAGAAAGACTAGTGACGCCTTAGAAAGACTAGTGACGCCTTAGAAAGACTAGTTACGCCTTAGAAAGACGTGTGACGCCTTAGAAAGACTTGGGACACCTTAGAAAGACTTGTGACACCTTAGAAAGACTTGTGACGCCTTAGAAAGACTAGTGACGCCTTAGAAAGACTAGTGACGCCTTAGAAAGACGTGTGACGTCTTAGAAAGACTAGTGACGCCTTAGAAAGACTAGTGACGCCTTAGAAAGACTAGTTACGCCTTAGAAAGACTAGTGACGCCTTAGAAAGACTAGTGACGCCTTAGAAAGACTAGTGGACGCCTTAGAAAGACTAGTGACACCTAGGAAAGACTTGTGACACCTTAGAAAAGACTAGTGACACCTTAGAAAGACTTAGTGACACCTTAGAAAGACTTGTGAGCCCTTAGAAAGACTAGTGACGCCTTAGAAAGACTAGTGACGCCTTAGAAAGACTAGTGACACGCTTAGAAGACTGTGACACCTTAGAAAGACTAGTGACCGCCTTAGAAAGAAGTAGTGACGCCTTAGAAAACTAGTGACGCCTTAGAAAGACTAGTGACGCCTTAGAAAG
>NW_027262670.1:0-25187 GCF_902827115.2 Pseudochaenichthys georgianus | reverse complement strand
AAACAATCTTTTATGATATTTACACGTTTAGTTCAGCAGGATAATCTCCACATATTAACTCCACTACCTCTGAAGTAAAACCCTAATGTTGGGCTATAAAGGAACTACAGCACGGTCACATGACTTCACCTCACCACCGCTAAGCTAAAGGTGGCTAATGTTGGGCTATAAAGGAACTACAGCACAGGTCACATGACTTCACGTCACCACCGCTAAGCTAAAGGCGGCTAATGTTGGGCTATAAAGGAACTACAGCACGGTCACATGACTTCACATCACCACCGCTAAGCTAAAGGCGGCTAATGTTGGGCTATAAAGGAACTACAGCACGGTCACATGACTTCACATCACCACCGCTAAGCTAAAGGTGGCTAATGTTGGGCTATAAAGGAACTACAGCACGGTCACATGACTTCACGTCACCACTGCTAAGCTAAAGGAGGCTAATGTTGGGCTATAAAGGAACTACAGCACTGGTCACATGACTTCACATCACCACCGCTAAGCTAAAGGTGGCTAATGTTGGGCTATAAAGGAACTACAGCACGGTCACATGACTTCACGTCACCACTGCTAAGCTAAAGGAGGCTAATGTTGGGCTATAAAGGAACTACAGCACGGTCACATGACTTCACATCACCACTGCTAAGCTAAAGGTGGCTAATGTTGGGCGTGAAGACGTTTAGTCGCCTCATTTAGACACTTGTTAGCAACCGCCGTTTTTAAATCAACCAGTGGGGTATTTACTGACGTATTTTATGTCGTAGAACAAAACGTTAAAATCTTATTATTATTATTTCAGCCTAACAACCAAAAACACATTCAGAAAACCATTGAAGAGGGAACAGGAAGTGCTAAAATGCTAACCCATTTCCAGGATTTAGGATTAATTCCCGCACCAATCAAATGGATAAGAGTAGAGGAAGAAACCCAAAACAGGAGAGCTGCAGGAGAGGGCAAAGAATAATGCATTTTTTTGTGAGATATTTCCACTGCAGTGACATTTCACAGCACGTAAGGACATGTCAGAGCGTTCGCTGGATTTAATCTGTCTGTGAGCGTTGGAGGCCCCTGGGCTCTTGTTCTGAGGCAACAGTTTGACCATTTATCATCATTATGAGGTGCAAAGGCAGTGATTAAGAGCGGAGTCTCCTGCTGATGAAGCCTGTCATATATTGTGTCTTATTATACCTACCCACACACACACACACACACACACACACACACACACACACACACACACACACACACATCCCTGTCCCCAATCCACAGTTCTAAGAAGAGTTATACCTCTACTATTGAACCCTTGACCCCAAGCTTCATCTTTAACCCACACAGAAATATCACAGATATTCTCTGACACCTTTGTAGCCACAGCCTCCGTGATTAAAAGAAACAATAAGACTTTTAAATTCAGTTAGGGCTGCACAATTTAGCAAAATGTTATCCACATTGCAAAATCTACAATATACAAATCACACTGAGCTCAATATTTAGAAAATGAAATCTCCCTCTGGAGAGAACACAGGTTTGTTAGCCTTTGCAGACCATTGACATGCACTAAAATCTGTACAACACACTCTTTACAGAATAGGGCTATCTATATCTCATCGTCTCATCATTTGCAGATTTCATCGTCGAGTAAATTAATTTTTCTCACTATAGATATTTAGTATTTTAAATGTTAAGAGCTGTTTTGTGTCTTGCAGGATAATGAAGGACAGACGGCGCTGCATTACGGTAAGAAGGCTTCTCTTACTCTTCTCTAGTACACTTACTGTCAGTGTGTGTTCTCTCTTCACACACTGACTTCATCATAGTGTGTGTTCTCTCTTCACACCAGTGGCGGTTCTAGACCAATGTGACTGGGGGGGCCACTGAGGGGGCCAGTTATTTTCTGAGGGGGGCACAATAAATGCAGGATGAAAAAGAGAACTAGACAGTATAAAGTAATTGCGCATAAGAAAACAATGCTATACAGTTATTGGTATTTGTTTCAGTACACTTATTTATTTCAGATAGATCTTATAGTTATTACTGTTAGCTTCAGCTTAAGTTATAGTACCATTTTTGCACTAACACCATATCATATTTATATAAAAATAAAGGCAATGAACAGTTACATCTCTACTTTATATCTACAAACCGATCAACAAGTTTACGCAACAAGAGTACCAGAAAATATACATTTTTAAATCCACAGAAAAGGATTTAATGTAAAAGTCTACAAATCTTAAATGTTGACTTTAAATGAAATAAAATACATGGATATAGATAGAAAATATAGATTTCAGATGTATTATTTCCCATAAGCACAGACACGTAGGCTATTTAACAAACATGAAGACTGAATACAGAATGCATACCTGTTCTGCACGCGCACTAATCAGTTTCGTCTATTCCGTCACATTTCTAATAAACGTGATATCTGGAAAACACACAGATTTACATATAAAAATAAAGGCAATGAACAGTTACATCTCTACTTTACATAAGGGTGTCTGCATCCCAGGCTGTAGTTTCACATTACAGCAACAACATCCTGCGATCTTTGTGATTTTTAGCAAACCGATCAACAAATAAAGTTTTGACCAGCTTCAATGTAGAAAAACTACGCTCACAGGAAGCAGAACTGACTGGGATAGCGACTGCTATTTTGCAAAGTCTGAAGAGCTCAAAAAACTCTTCTTTATAAGGCTCAATGAACTGAACAAGCGCCACTGCACTATCAGGTCTCTGCATCCCAGTCTTTATTTTCCTATCTAACATTCTACTGAACTGATGGAGCTCATGCCCCAAGTCCTCAATATTTGCATCACACAACTGAGCAAATGAAAACAGAGTCGTCTCCTTCAGAAATGCATCACTGTTGGGGTTAAGAGCTTGGATGCTATTCATCATGTCACCGTCTATTAAGCTCATTGAGCATCTGATGGATGGCAGGGAGAAAAAGGCTGTACGAAGCCCGTGTTTCTGTCTCCCTCTGTCCAACAGCAGTCAGTACGAAGCTTTCAGCAGGTTTAGAGCTCAGTCGTTTTGCTGCTGGCTGTATTGCAGTATCACATGGCTCAGAAATGTTCAACACTTCATCCCACAAGTTATCAAAAAATGACTCCTGCCTGAAGTCATTCAAGGTCTGAACTAAAGATCCAACTAAATCCACAGCCTTTGAAAGGTCGAGGGATGAAGACGGAGTGTTACAAGATGCACAATGAATTCTAGATCGCTCTGTGCCAGCAGACCACGTGCCTCAATAGATCTCTCACCATTGCGTGCTTGGGCTATGTCGTGCAGTACTCGCTTGAGGGCCGGTAATCTATCCATAATGTGAATGTTTCCATTATGCTACAATGATGGGGAGATGTCTTTGCTCTTACTGTGCCACAGAACAACACAAACACTTGTATTTTTATTGTTATTATTTTTAAAGTAAAGTAACTTGTTACTTTTATAATTTAGTAACTAATAAAGTAACTTGTTACTTTTTTGAGAGCAGTAACTATAACTATTACTAGTTACTTTTTAAAAGTAACTTTCCCAACACTGGTAATAAATCATCATTTTTTCTTTTTTTTCACTTTTCATTTTTAGGGGGGCACTGGCCCCCCCTGCCCCCCCCCTAGAACCGCACACACTGACTTCATCATAGATAGATAGATTTATCTGAAATATTTTCACCTATCCGCGCTCCATTCCTCGTCTTTATTTCTGTCTCGCCCAGTTTCCTGTGTGTGTGTGTGTGTGTGTGTGTGTGTGTGTGTGTGTGTGTGTGTGTGTGTGTGTGTGTGTGTGTGTGTGTGTGTGTGTGTGTGTGTGTGTGTGTGTGTGTGTGTGTGTGTGTGTGTGTGTGTGTGTGTGTGTGTGTGTGTGTGTGTGTGTGTGTGTGTGTGTGTGTGTGTGTGTGTGTGTGTGTGTGTGTGTGTGTGTGTGTGTGTGTGTGTGTGTGTGTGTGTGTGTGTGTGTGTAAGAGCGTGTGTGGGCTCTGTCTGGTTTTCGTGTGTGTGTGTGTAAGAGCGTGTGTGGGCTCTGTCTGGTTTTCGTGTGTGTGGGTGTGTGTGGGTGTCCTTTGGTGTGTGTGGGTGTGGGTGTGTGTGGGTGTGGGTGGGGGTGGGTGTGTGTCCTTTGGTATGTGTGTGTGTGTGTGTGTGTGTGGGGGGGGTGTGGGTGTGTAATAATCGGCATCTCCCAGAGGAAATCAGCACAGGTCCTCAGACTCCCTGACCCTCTCGTGCCCCAACACACACTCCTCCCAGAGGGTGGGTGTGTGTGTGTGTGTGTGTGTGTGTGTGTGTGTGTGTGTGTGTGTGTGTGTGTGTGTGTGTGTGTGTGTGTGTGTGTGTGTGTGTGTGTGTGTGTGTGTGTGTGTGTGTGTGTGTGTGTGTGTGTGTGTGTGTGTGTGTGTGTGTGTGTGTGTGTGTGTGTGTGTGTGTGTGTGTGTGTGTGTGTGTGTGTGTGTGTGTGTGTGTGTGTGTGTGTGTGTGTGTGGCAGCACCACCATCTGTTCCCCTTGCTTGGTGGCATCACCCACCAGGAATATCTCCACACACACACACTTGATGATGGGGCAACAAGATGACTGATAACATAAGCGATGAAGTCTCTCTCTCTCTCTCCATCTCTCTCTCTCATCTTTCTCCATCTCTCTCTCATCTCTCTCTTATCTCTCTCCATCTCTCTCTCCATCTCTCTCTCATCTCTCTCTCTCATCTTTCCCCCTCTCTCATCTTTCTCCATCTCTCTCTCATCTCTCTCTTATCTCTCTCCATCTCTCTCTCCATCTCTCTCTCTCATCTTTCCCCCTCTCTCTCATCTTTCTCCATCTCTCTCCATCTCTCTCTCCATCTCTCTCTCTCATCTTTCCCCCTCTCTCTCATCTTTCTCCATCTCTCTCTCTCTCATCTTTCCCCCTCTCTCTCATCTTTCTCCATCTCTCTCTCTCATCTTTCCCCCTCTCTCTCATCTTTCTCCATCTCTCTCCATCTCTCTCTCATCTCTCTCTCATCTCTCTCCCTCCCTCTCCCTCCCCCTCTCTCTCTCTCTCTCTTTGCACAGGGCCACGCGGCTGCATTGATTTATGGAGGGTTTACTGCTCACCATAAATTGTTCTCCTTCCTCTACGGCTCCCCGAGGGCCGGACACTTTTTACAGCTCAAGGCCCAGGCCAGACACCCGGCACGTGCGCACACACACACACACACACACACACACACACACACACACACACACACACACACACACTGCCTGTTGTTGAGAGCAACAAGAGGAGGATCGCTGGAAAATAAGCCACGCTTTGTTAGTCTGATCCTGCTGAGAAGGATCCGTGTAGTGTTTGATACTCACACACCTCCTGCTATTCATGCACACACACTCGCTTACACACTTGAATGCATTCCGATATATCATGAGATATCACACACACACACACACACACACACACACACACACACACACACACACACACACACACACACACACACACCAGCTAAATAAAATAGTGTTTAGAGGAGTGCAGGCATGGCTGGCACACGAAGCCAAGCTTTGTCTGAAGCTGCTGAGAAATAGTGTTTGATTCTCTCCTTCATGGACACACACTTTCTGACTCACTTGCATTGTGGCATCATATCTCTCTCACACACACACACACACACACACACACACACACACACACACACACACACACAGATGCTGACACAAAAAAAGCCATGCTTAGTTCTTCTGAACCTGGTTCTTGTAGTGTTTGCTTTTTATGCACACACACTTGCATGCATACTAATGTATCACCATATCTCATGCACACACACACACACACACACACGCACACACACACACACACACACACACACACACACACACACACACACACCGGGCCAAAAAGAGTCTTGCAAGTGTGTTAAAAATAAGCCTAAAACATGCCAAGCTTTGTTAGTCTGACTCTGCTCAAAGATAAGTGTGTGATACTCTCCTGCCACTCATACACACACACGCTCCCTAATACACACACACACGCATTCCCATGTATCATCATATCTCACACACACACACACACACACACATATATACTCACACACACCCCTGGGCTGGAGGTTAAAAAGCCCGGCTGTCAATCAGGCGGCTGCTGACATCAGCGATCGTGGCGCCGGCCCTTTAAGAGAGGAGCACTCAGACGATAACACCCCTTGTTGTTAAACACCCAATACGTGCAATATATATATATATATGCCGTTAATGCAATATATACCTGGCTGCTATATCTTCAGAAGATGTGTAGTTTGTAAATTGTGTAGTTTGTATAATTGTTGTATCTTTGTGTGTGCATGCTTTCGGGACATGAAGCTGTCTGGCTCTCTTCTGCTGTCACAGTGTACACTTCCCCTCCGTGGGACTCTCATGGGGTTCTGATTCTGATGAGGGCGGAGATGAGGTGGGGGGGGGGTGCATCGGGAAGCAAAGACCTGCTAACTGGGTTAAGGAAGTGCACCCCCCCCCCCCCCCCCGATAGAGAGGAAGGGAAGACCCTTTTAGCGGGGCACAAATTGCCAATGGGGCAGAAATGAAGCGTTCAGGGGATCTGGGGTCCAGTGGTGTCAGAGCCGGCTGCAGATGGGCTTTTCATTAACTGCAGCGCTGTGCACTTTGAAGAGGAGGACCGTGCACTTTGAAGAGGAGGACCGTGCACTTTGAAGAGGAGGACCGTGCACTGGACTGCTCACAGCATCCTGACGGGAACAAATGAGCCGCACACTTTCATATCAACACTTTACACAGATGAGAAGTGAGAGCAATAACAACTCATAGATGATGTCCTTCTCTCGACCGCTTTTCCTTAACCTACTCTGGGAAATGTCATGAGGGCACAGGAAGGAGGATTCATCAGGACTTAGGAAACGACAACTGTGCCGCTCAGAGAATCCGACTGCACTAAAGGCTGCGTCACGATGTGAAGACGGGTGTTATCGACGTGCGTCGCTTTAAATGTGGCTGATGCGATTTGTTGAACAGTATTGTCTTCTTTAATAGGGTTAGCTACTTTAAAGAGTCCTCTCCTGCTGATGTTCAGGTGTATATCAGTATGTAGTGTCTCTACTTTAAAGAGTCCTCTCCTGCTGATGTTCAGGTGTATATCAGCATGTAGTGTCTCTACTTTAAAGAGTCCTCTCCTGCTGATGTTCAGGTGTATATCAGTATGTAGTGTCTCTACTTTAAAGAGTCCTCTCCTGCTGATGTTCAGGTGTATATCAGTATGTAGTGTCTCTACTTTAAAGAGTCCTCTCCTGCTGATGTTCAGGTGTATATCAGTATGTAGTGTCTCTACTTTAAAGAGTCCTCTCCTGCTGATGTTCAGGTGTATATCAGTATGTAGTGTCTCTACTTTAAAGAGTCCTCTCCTGCTGATGTTCAGGTGTATATCAGTATGTAGTGTCTCTACTTTAAAGAGTCCTCTCCTGCTCATGTTCAGGTGTATATCAGTATGTAGCGTCTCTATTTTAAAGAGTCCTCTCCTGCTGATGTTCAGGTGTATTTCAGTATGTAGTGTCTCTATTTTAAAGAGTCCTCTCCTGCTGATGTTCAGGTGTATATCAGTATGTAGTGTCTCCACTTTAAAGAGTCCTCTCCTGCTGATGTTCAGGTGTATATCAGTATGTAGTGTCTCTACTTTAAAGAGTCCTCTCCTGCTGATGTTCAGGTGTATATCAGTATGTAGTATCTCTACTTTAAAGAGTCCTCTCCTCTATTATAATAACCCCTCCTCCTCTCCTCCTCTCAGCGTCGGCCTGTGAGTTTGCAGAGATCGTGGACCTGCTGCTGAGCTCCGGCGCCGACCCGTCCATCAAAGACCTGGAGGGTTCCCTCCCTGAAGAGGTGACCGAATCCAGCGCCATCTCCTCCCTCCTGCAGCAGCACACGGCCCCCAAAGGATAGGCTCCGCCCCCTCACCTCCTCCCCTCCACCATCCCCTCCTCCCTCCAGAGACTCTAACCCCCTCCAGACGTTAGTTAGTAAACCATTTTATCTCCAGTTTGATTTCTCTGCCTCCGCTCTTCGTGGACTGAAGGGTGTAAACATTAGACTCGTGAAATGTTTATTTTATTTATCTGAATATTGTTTATTGAATTGAACGCCCGGCGGGGCTGGGTGATATGACGCTCGCTGTCTTTGAGGTTCTCGCTGTACTGAAGTTGTTCTACAAATAGATATCCCTAATAATGCAAATCATGAACAGGAAACGGTCTCTTCCGCAGCTCTGAACCCGGACACGTTGAGGACCCCAACGTGTTATGTTAGAAATGTACAGTCGGGTCCCCAGCACATAGAAACCGCCGGATGCTAACCTGCATGTGTTGGGCAATTAGCACAATTAGCACGATTAGCTAGCACATGCAGACGATAGCTAAAACATGTCTTTGCCTATTTGGACAATTTTAGAGGTAATTGAGGATCCATGTCTTCAGGATCAAAATGTCCGCCATCTTCAGGATCAAAATGTCCGCCATCTTCAGGATCAAAATGTCCGCCATCTTCAGGATCAAAATGTCCGCTTTAACTAGAAAGTGGCCATACAGTATCTGTGCTCTCCTTGGGCTGCTTTTGACTACCATGACTCCTGTTGAGACCATTAGATATAGAGAGCCCAAGATGAACATTATAACCTCTACTTTGGGCAATTTTCTTTCAAATATATAAGCAATCTGTCCAATCGAGTCCCCTGAAACGTCATAATCAACCAAAACAGTACAGTACATACAGTAGGCAACAAATATGGCCACTTTCCGGTTAGAAAACTGCCATCGTTGATCCTGAAGATGTCAGAAATGGATCCTCTATAACCTCCAAATCAGCCTCGCCATTTATTAGCTATTGTATGCATATCCTAATTAACGCTTCTTATGCTAATTGTGCAATTTGACAGATTCTATGGCTGGAGACCCTACTTTACATTTCTATCATAAAACGTTGGGGTCTCCACGTCTCCAGGTTCCCAACGGGACTCGATGAGGCTCTGTTCGTGAGTGTGATGAAACATCTGGATTCATCCGGTGTTTCAGCGACCGCACGAACCAAAAACTGACAATTCCATTCATCAAAATGCTGTACACAACTTCAGCAGAATCTCATCGCATTCATATATGTATATATTGTTCTCACCGTATGAAATGACATACTGTAATTAAATATTTGTACATATCACCCACTCCTACTGCCCAGGCCTTTTCGTCTGGCTCCGCCCCCTCTGAGTATTCCTTCATCATTCAGTTGTTTCAGGAATGCTTTCATCACGTCATTAATCACATTAAAGTCTTCAACAAGTCCTTCCCTCTGATGTTTCCTCTGTCACATCTTGTTTCCATTATCTCTCACTAAAAAGCTCATTTAATTTCAGACGACGAAACGTTTAGTCCTGGAAAAAAAAGTCACCATAAACTCAAGTGTTGAAAACCACAGAAAGTATTAAGTAGTGTAAACTTAACGTTAAAAGAAACAGGTTCTACTTCAATATTTTGAGTTCCTGCAACATTTCCTTAGTTTGAGATTTTGCACAAACAGGCCGATATAGATCGAGAGTCGTTACAGATCGAAACATAAATGCATCGTCCAAAACTGTATACACCATACTGTACACAATATACTGTACACACCATACTGTACACAATATACTAATACACACCATACTGTACACAACATACTGTACACACCATACTGTACACAATATACTGACACACTACTGTACACACCATACTGTACACAACATACTGTACACACCATACTGTACACAATATACTGACACACTCTACTGTACACAACATACTGTACACACCATACTGTACACAACATACTGTACACACCATACTGTACACAATATACTAATACACAACATACTGTACACACCATACTGTATACAACATACTGTATACACCATACTGTACACAATATACTAATACACACCATACTGTACACAATATACTGACACACTCTACTGTACACAACATACTGTACACACCATACTGTACACAACATACTGTACACACCATACTGTACACAACATACTGTACACACCATACTGTACACAATATACTACTACACACCATACTGTACACACACCATACTGTATACAACAACACTGCCTCTTATGTAATGTTTCTGGATGTTCTCCAAATCTGCTTTACTCGTCCTCAAGCCCCTCTGATCAGCACACAGACACACACACACACACACACACACACACACACACACACACACACACACACACACACACACACCAGATGAGGATACACTAAATCTGGATCGCGGATCTTAACTACAGCTTCACGAAGACGCAAATGCACATTTTGTACACAACAGCAGGGACAAAGCCTAATCCTTTACTATCTAACACTCCCTCACCCCCCCCCTCTCTCTCTCTCACGCCCCTCTATCTCTCTCTCTCGCCCCTCTCCCCCCTCTATCTCTCTCTCTCTCACGCCCCTCTCCCCCCTCTATCTCTCTCTCTCGCCCCTCTCCCCCCTCTATCTCTCTCTCTCGCCCCTCTCCCCCCTCTATCTCTCTCTCTCGCCCCTCTCCCCCCTCTATCTCTCTCTCTCTCACGCCCCTCTCCCCCCTCTCATCCCCCAATGTTTTTACTAAACTGGAAATCTGTCCCTTCACCAGGCGTTAGATAACTTTAGATAACGGCCTCCACATGGATAGATAGATAGATAGATGGATGGATGGAAAGAGAGATGGATAGATGGATAGATGGATGGATGGATCGATGGATGGATAGATGGATGGATGGATAGACGGATAGAGAGATGGAGAGATGGATGGATAGATAGAGAGATAGATAGATAGATAGATAGATGGATGGATAGATAGAGAGATAGATAGATAGATGGATAGAGAGATAGATAGATAGATGGATAGATGGATGGATGGATAGATGGATAGAGAGATAGATAGATAGATGGATGGATAGATGGATAGATTGATGGATAGAGAAATAGATAGATAGATGGATGGATAGATGGATAGATAGATAGATAGATGGATAGATAGATAGATGGATCGATAGATAGATGGATCGATGGATAGAGAGATAGATAGATGGATGGATAGATAGATGGATAGATTGATGGATAGAGAAATAGATAGATAGATGGATGGATAGATGGATAGATAGATAGATAGATGGATAGATTGATGGATAGAGAGATTGATGGATAGATGGATAGATACACTGAACAAAAATATAAACGCAACCCTTTTGTTTTTGCTCCCATGTTTCATGAGATGAACTCAAAGATCTAAAACATTTTCTATAAACACAAAATAACCATTTCTCTCAAATATTGTTCACAAATCTGAAAGAATGTGTGACAGTGAGCACTTCTCCTTTGCCGAGATAATCCATCCCACCTCACAGGTGTGGCATATCAAGATGCTGATCAGACAGCATGGTTATTGCACAGGTGGGCCTTAGGCTGGCCATAATAGAAGGCCCCTCTGAAACGTGCAGTTTTGCTTTATTGGGGGGGTCTGGGGGGGTCCGAAAACCAGGCAGTATCTGGTGTGAGGGGTAGGGTTAGGGTTAGGGTAATGTTGTGAATCAAGTGGCCTGTGTTCGTCGTCCAGAACATACGCCTGCCCATACGCCTGCCCATACCATAACCCCACCACCATGGGCCACTCGATTCACAACACACATTCTTTCAGATTTGTGAACAATATTTGAGAGAAATGGTTATTTTGTGTAAATAGAAAATGTTTTAGATCTTTGAGTTCATCTCAAGAAACATGGGAGCAAAAACAAAAGTGTTGCGTTTATATTTTTGTTCAGTGTAGATAGAGAGAGATAGATGGATAGATAGAGAGAGAGATGGATAGAGAGATAGATGGAGAGAGAGATAGATAGATGGATAGAGAGATAGATAGATGGATAGAGATAGATAGATTGATAGATAGATAGATAGATGGATAGATAGAGAGAGAGAGATAGATGGATAGATAGAGAGAGAGATGGATAGAGAGATAGATGGAGAGAGAGATAGATAGATGGATAGAGAGATAGATAGATGGATAGAGAGATAGATAGATAGAGAGATAGATAGATAGATAGATAGATTGATAGATAGATAGATAGAGAGAGAGAGATAGATAGATAGATGGATGGATAGATGGATAGAGAGAGATGGATGGATGGATAGATGGATAGATAGATAGATAGATGGATAGATAGATGGATGGATGAATGGATAGATAGATGGATAGATTGATAGAGAGATGGATAGATAGATAGATAGATAGATAGAGAGATGGATAGATAGAGAGATGGATAGATAGATAGAGAGATGGATAGATAGAGATGGATAGATAGAGAGATGGATAGATAGATGGATAGATGGATAGATAGATAGATAGATAGATAGATAGATAGATAGATAGATAGATAGAGAGATGGATAGATAGAGAGAGAGATGGATAGATAGAGATGGATAGATAGATAGAGAGATGGATAGATTGGAAAATGTCTGCGTTGCAGCATGAAACACAAGGCAAAGTACATAAGAGAAATTAAGACACTAGAAATAAACAGTCCAAAATGTTTCTGAAATTGAAATAAAATAGCATTGAAAAGTTTTAAAAAATATACGTACATTTTCAGAAGCAAATATAATGCAGGATATTATTGTGCAAGACATGGATTATTAATATTAAACTGAATGTAAATGTCCACATGTCTCAGATCCGGTGTTCACGGCAGAGACACCTCCAGATTCACTTCCTGTCTCACTTCCTGTCTGGCGGCTGGAGAGCTGAGATGCAGGTGAGCTGGGCGAGAGGAATTAAAAACGCCTCCACGTGACGTCTGTTTCTGAATCCAGACTCTGTCCTTCACAAACACCACAGGAGGGAAGAGCAGGGACTATTTTCTCTCAAAGTGTCATCGTTCCCACGGAGTGATAACTTAAAAAATCTAATGAAAAATGTCAAATAAAAGCAAAACAGAAAAAATACAGTAAACCGTGATACCGTTGAGAATTGAAAGTTAACCCAAATTAAAAGCCATATTAAATGTATTAGCCGCCACATGCTAAACAAACAACTATACTTAACTCACAATATCGATTATAAATGATTTTATTGATTTAAAAATGATCAGATTGCTTCCACTAAGAAGGTGTTATCATCAGCAGCTACTGGGTAGAAATGGCAATGAGATTCTTCTGACCTGAGCTCCTCCCACAATGCAACATATATAATAAAATACAACAATAGTAAAAAATAGTGCAAGAAGTCTATATACATGTAAACAGAATATGATATGTACAAGAACAGAATATGTAATTAAATAATGTACATCAGGACCAAATGAAGTTCCACAGCGTACCGTGCTCCTGTTATGGATGGGAGGAAAAGGGTAACACGAAAGGCTCTGAATTAGCTCTGAGCGAAAACATGCTAACGCACTTAGCACAGAACTCACAGCAGCTTTACGGTACGTCCACACGGCAGCTTTAGACGAATCTTCCACCGCTTCCAACGCTTCTCTGCCCGTTGACTTTGAATGGGGATGACGTCACTTTGCCTCGCTTTTCGCCGAACTGCATTGTGGGGGAGCGAAGCGAAGATTTCCAGGATTTCCAGGATTCAAAAGTTGAACAATGTTCAACTTTTGAAGCTGAGCTGGAAGCGCCAGCCAATCAAACACGTTTATGCAAATCTGACAGTAGAAGCGCTAGCCAATCAAACCGCGTGTAAGCAGGGAGAGCCAGACCGCAGTTCATTTCCTCATATTCCAAACGAGAAGTTACGGTAGCAAATCACCCGGTTCTTTACGACCAGGACTATTACCGGGATACAAACCGGAGGAACCAGCATGGAGGGAGGTGGCAGAGACAGTGGGGGAAACTGGTAGGTTTTCGCCTGTTTGGGGAGTTTATATATTTATATATTGCTCGCATAAAATCCCCGGGGTTTTTTGCTTTGTATGTCGGGGGCGGGAGATTCATGTGATTGGTTGTTGGTCGCAAAAAATCCCCAAGCTGTCAGACACGCCCAGCTCCAAGATTTTCAAGATTTTTGAAAAGCTGCTGTGGGACGTACCGTAAGTATCATCACTGAGCGACCAGTACTCGCGGCATGGGAAACAAAACCAGACATCACACCACGTAGCATTACGGAGCAAACACGGGACATAGTCTTACCTTGTGCTGTTTTCTGATCAAAAGTTGTGTTCAATGGCATTAAAGCGATATTAAAAACGCTGCTGAAGGTTAATCCATAGGTTAATCCATGTGTCTGTCACTTTGAAATGATTACTGATAATCCATCTTCATATTTATGTCAATAATGGAGATTTCCTATTAGCTGCTACTGAGTGTATGACAGCTTCTGGCTTGAGCATTCTGGCTGCGCATCACTCATTCACCAATGGGTAATGTTTAGATGGATTTTAGGAACTCCCCCTCGATTCTATTGGCTCTAACGGTTCAAACGAGGTGTCAATCATCACAATCGACCGACGGGTTCCAGAGAAATGGAAAATACACCCAAATGACCCCAGAAGTGGGTTTTTGCTAAATCTCACTAAAAGGGTCAAAGGTCAATTGTTCTGGGAATGTCATCTTTTTAGCCTTACGCCCCGTCTACACGACAGGCATCTAAAAATGCTTTCAACGCTTCGCCCATTCACTTGAATGGGGTGACGTAGATTTTGAATCTTCGCCGAACTGCATTGTGGGGAGCGGAGCATGGCTCTGCATCGTGAGCATCAAAAGTTGAGCAATGTTCAACTTGTGATGCTTTCGAAGCTGGCATCAGCCAATCAAATCCCGTTTATGCAAATCCCGCAAGTACAAGCGCTAGCCAATCAAACCGCGTGCAAGCTGGGAGAACCAGTTCATTTCCTCATATTCCAAACGAGAAGTTACGGCAGCAAATCACCCGGTTCTTTACGACCGGACTATTAACGGAATACAAACCGGAGGAGCCAGGCGTGGAGGGAGGCGGCAGAGACAGGGGGTGGAACTGGTAGCTTTTCGCCTGTTTGGGGAGTTTATATCCAGTTCACTTCGTTTTAACATTGCTATTGCTTTGTGTGCCGGGGGCGGGCGGGAGATTCCTGATTGGTTGTTGGTCGCCTTGGGCGCGAGAAATCGCCAAGCCTCAGACACGCCCAGCTTCAAGATTTTTTGATGCCTGTTGTGTAGCCTGAAAAACAGGCTCGGGGCTTAACTGGTTAAAAACGGTCTCCTGGCGAGAAATAGCAGAACTTTCACTTTGACCGTTTCACAGTTTCACTTCTCGAATGGGAACATTTGCTGATTTTCTTAAAAAAAATGTTTCTCTTGTATTGTATGTGTACTTATACTCCTAATACGTTATGTACATTTACCTGATTCAACACTTTGACTGACGCACCATTCTCAATGCGGTCTTTTTACTCTAACGGTGTATTCTGTAGTTCTTATAAGGCTCTGAGTACTTGCTCCACCCTGCCTTCACTTGTACACACTCGTCCCTCAATGATATTCCCTGCGTCTCCTCTGGTGGATCTTGAGAGGGAAAGTCTCACTCCCTCACCCCCTTCGCACTCTTCCCCCAATGTTTTACTAACCAGTAGAGTGTGTAGGGTATATTGTGTAAAGTATGATGTGTACAGTTGGTAGTCTCGTCTCCACACCCCTGCCTCTTTACCGGTTCACATCATTCAGGAAAATTCTCAAGTACATTTCAAAACAAAACAGCTCTTAATTTCATGCAGTGAAATGAAGTGGAAACTAAAATGTCATCCAATTATCGCCATCCTAAGGCCAAACAAAAGTAAATACAAATAAGTGTACATAATAATGCATACATAGCCACAGGCACAGTTCAAATGTACTTAAAAATACTTAATATACTAAAAATTAGTATACTTAAAATTATTTAAGTATTACAAAGTAAATTTGAACTGTGCCTGTGGCTATGTATGCATATATTATTATGTACACTTATTTGTATTTACTTTTGTTTGGCCTTAGGATGGCGATAATTGGATGACATTTTAGTTTCACTTAATTTCACTGCATGAAATTAAGAGCTGTTTTAATTGTGTTGCATGTTTATGTGTGTGTTGAGTGTGTGAGGACCCCAGGAAGAACAGCTAATGCTCATGCTAGTGCTAATGGGGATCCTAAGAAAGACTGCCTTCACTTTTACAAACTCCAACCGTCCTCAGTGATATTTCCTGCGTCTTTCCTCGTGAGCTTTGAGGAGGGGAAGTTGAGAGGAAGCCTTTGTTAGTATTCTCTGGGTGACTCCGACACACAATCCCACAGAGAGACGAGCACTTGTTTTGAATTCATCGCGCACGCAGCCATTAGGCCCCGTGCTGTCTCTAAAGCCTGTTTGGGGCCCGTTCCGTCTCCTCGCTGCGTCCCAAAGCGCGTTACAGCGCTGGGAGGTAAGGGAGGGTGACGGCAGCCCTGCCCCCCCCCCCTCCAGACTCTGACACTAAGCCCATTATGCTTCCATTATGGCCTTCAATCTCCCTCCGAGCGTCTCTCTGTGTGACACCGCAGCTCCTCCCTCTCCGACCGCAGACTTCTTCAGCCGCTCGCAATATGCCTTTCATCTGAGGGGAAAAGTACTATTTCTTTAGTTCTTTAAAGGTAGTACAGTTTGGAGGCTCGGCTACTTTGCGTGAGTGCTTTTATTTTGTGCAACTAGTTTAACTTGGTTTGAAATAAGGCTTCTTTACAGCGTCGCCGAGATGAGAATTCAAGAGTCTGAGTTTAGCTTTCCTTAAAGGGGAAAGGAAACACCAATTACAGCTATAATATTCCGGTTGTTTATTCATTTTACAATGGATATTGATCGTAATATTTATTGTATATGATATTACTCGCCAAAAGAAAATTAATTATCCGCCGGCCGGGTGGGGAATTCCGGGACCAGGCCGCCGCCATTAGGGGAGTCCCAAATGGTGACGTCACTGGATGGGTCTTCGCTCCGGGTATCCATACCGGAAGTCAACACAACGTAGCAGATATGGCAGCGATGGAGGAATTTTGCAATGAGATGGACGTTTTGAACGATGAATTTGACTATTCGTCGGGAGATGACATTGATGTGGAAGCATCTACAGTTACCAGGCATCCCATGGACTATGCTTATGAACCGATTCGGTCGAATAGAGTGGCATACGATCCAGAATCCACCGAAAGTACCGACGGTTCTGAACTCGCTGAGTGGGACCACCAGTTCCAGTACCGACTCGGTCTCAGAGGAAGAAGATGTTGCTCAAAACCCGGGACGAATGGACAACACAGATTGGTGTACATGTAACAATTGTGTGCCATCGGAAAATGTCAAAAAAATAAATAAAAATAAAAACATACTCTGTTATCCTCTTAGGCCCCACGGAACCGAAATTGCGTCATTTGCAGGAAACAACGTCTAAGGAACCTTAATATTTAATAAACTATGAATATTTTATTTCCATATAACGGGAAGAAACTAATTTAACTGATCTTTTTCATTTATTTTTTCAAAAAAAACACACAATGCTAACAGTGAGCCTCTGAATTAGCCCCGAGCAAAAAATGCTAACCTATTACTGCACCGAAAATCACTCCTAGCTCCCTTATTACTTATCCTAGCTCCACATTCAACACATTGTTTATGATCGTAAAGATACACAGAATCTAACGGTGCCCACCTCAACACTGAACGATACAAACTCGCGAGGTTATCAACAAAAACGTACATCAAAACAAGTGGCGCTAGGTACTAACATGCGCTAGGCTAACGGCTTACCTTCCTCATTGTCTGGTCTAAACTGGTCTTCAATGGCATTACAACGATAAAAACGATGATGTAGTTAATCCATAGGTTAATATCCAATGGGGCTGTGTCCCCTTTGAAATGTTCTGATAATCTATAAGCAATACAACTGCAATTCCGTTATCTGCTGTCCGCTCTGTGCTCCGTGCGCTCTGGGTCCTGCAATACCATCCATCAATAGCAATACTAGCCTTTTTAGGGCTGTTTTCGACAGATGAGCGTGTGTATGCCAGTTTAATTAGTTGAGCTATAGAACACCCCCAATTCTCTATTGTGCGTCATAATAATAGCTACCATTTAGTTTGGACGCGATTGCGTTAATTAATAAGGTCACACTGTGTCAGTAAATGTGTGAGCTAGTAATCTGGTAGTGCTGCAATATGTACCTCTCTCTCGGCAGCTGAAGCAACTCGTTTGGTGGCTCGAACTTCACGTTTGTTGACACTGTCATTGTCTTGCGCGGCCGACGTGCTGGGACGGTCGGTGTTCCCGACTGCATACGTTGAGAAATCGAATATTGTGGGAACAGATCCTGGCTTCAAATCCAATGTTTTGTATTGAACCAGGCATCCAGACTGGACTTTGAGCAGCTTCTCATCCTTTAGTGGCAGCCTATGGAAATGTACTTCTTCCTTCTTCGTATAAAATCCATTTGTGCAGCCTGGGGCAATACAATAAACTCCTGACGACGACCGTTTTCTTGTAATTGTAAACTACTGGTGCATTGCACGCCATGTTGTTTGTTATGAGCTTTGGCCCAGGAAGCCGTACCCAATCAGTGACGTCACTGGGAAAGTCCCGGAGCAATGGAAGCGCCCATGGTCATTAGGCACGTATTTCAAAAAGTAAATTCGTGTATCTCGATCGTTTACATTGGAAATAGACTATATAAATACATTTCCTAATGGGAATATTGTCGCATGGAAAGCAGTTTGAAGAGTGTTTCCATTTCCCTTTAAGGTTTCCTCCTCACCTTAGTTTTAAACAGAGTCCCTTAAAGAGTTCAACCGTGACACAGAATACCTTCAGAACCAAACTAAAGGGGAAAACCGCGTGTTGTTGTTATTTGCAGAACATTTTAATAAATACACTGAAAATCTGATTTTCGTGTGAACTTCAGCAGGATGTGCTCAGATGTGTGAGTGACCTGCGAAGTGTGTGTGATGTGTGCGCCTCTGAAACAATTCCTCCTCAGAGGTTCCTCCCTCTCTCCTCCTCTCTCTCTCCGTTTACCTTTCTCTCTCTCTCTCTCTACTAAAAGCAATACCATGTTGTTTCTCTGGCCAGATCCCCCCCTTTCACACACACACACACACACACACATACACACACACACACACACACAGGCAATGTGGCTGGGAACCCAACAGTAAGCAGATGCCCTGTGTGGTGTGTGTGTGTGTGTGTGTGTGTGTGTGTGTGTGTGTGTGTGTGTGTGTGTGTGTGTGTGTGTGGTGTGTGTGTGTGTGTGTGTGTGTGTGTGTGTGTGTGTGTGTGTGTGTGTGTGTGTGTGTGTGTGTGTGTGTGTGCGTGCGTGCGTGCGTGCGTGCGTGCGTGCGTGCGTGCGTGCGTGCGTGCGTGCGTGCGTGCGTGCGTGCGTGCGTGCGTGCGTGCGTGCGTGCGTGCGTGCTTTGTCAGATGGTCTGCAAAGCCTTCACATAACTGAGGTTAAGTGAAATAATACAACATTTCTCTTTGAATTGTTGTGAATTAAATAATGTCGTAATCAATTAAAATACACAAGCAAAGTCGAAGTACTTCACTTCGGTGATTGAGTACTCTTTCACAGCATAAAAGCCTGGAGAGAGCGACACTGGAGACCCAGAATAATAAACATATTACCATCACTACAGTATCTATCATGCCCCCCCCCCCCAGGCCTGCTTCACATTCAGCATGTTTCCTCTCCCGTAGTGTGATATACAGCGTCTAGTCAAGTAGAAGTATTCCACATTTGTAATTGAGTAATTGCAAATAAAACCTCCAGCATACGACACCATGACCCAGAAGAATACACATGACCCTCAGCACAGCACCATGTCTCGTGCGCAGCAGGGGGATCACAGTTCCCCGTGAACCAGCCGCTCCCGACCTTCAGGCGACATTGCTCTCCACTCGCTCCATCTTCAACACTCGCTCCATCTTCCCTCCGGATCATCGTTCACCTCGGCCGTCGTTCGGGGAGAAAAATGTCCTGTCGCCTCGACTCTCCGGGCCCAAACACATCCTCTCTGATTTGCATGTTAATGTCTTCCCTTTCGCCTTCAGACGTTTCCCTCAGGAAGTTCGTAATAAAAGCCTCTCGGTCGATGATAATGGCGTTCGAGCTGCCCGTGTTCATCATCTTCTCAAAAGCAACAGTGGTGGAGTTTCCTCAGATTTATTTGTATACTAGTGCTGTAAGTGGCGTGTAAATTATCCCGACTGTCCGTGGGGCTTTCTGTCTTTGTAAGGCCGCACTATTAGAGCCTATCCATTAATGCCCAAGCCCCAATCAATGCTTAAATAGGAATCAGCTCGATTTGTGGCGTTTATGCAAACTGCAGCCGGGCTTTTGTTTTTATAATGTAACAGGAATGGCTAAAACACAGAGGAATCGATAACACTTAAGTTTGGGATTTGTTGGCTCGGGCGAGCGCTGCACATTGCTGCATACAGATGAGTTTCATACAGATGTACGCGGGTGTAATGTCATTATAATGCTATGCATAGTTAGCCACACCACAGAAGCAGGGATACATCCAGCGCGACCTGAGAGGGTTTAGCCGAGCAGAGACCGAGCAGAGCAGCAGGGAGAGGAGAGGTGTGTGTAGCATTATTTCATTGCTTTATTAAGATACCAGAGAAGATGAAACGGCAGGAATCTAACCCGGAAAGACGGGGATGGGTGTGTGGAAATAAATTCATAAACAATCCTTTAACCTTTGTTTTGTTTGTTTGTAAAAATCACCACCACGTTCTCTTGTACACCTTGTTTTCTAACATTTCCAATAGAAGTTTTACACTTCTTTTGGGATTTAATGGTCCTCATTTAAACAAAATGAAACCTTAAATTTGCGTTAAAAAAAGGCAAAAACGTGGAATATTTTTTAGTGTAGTTGAAATAAGGGGACACCAAAGTTGATGGATGATTACAGCATGGTGTGAAAGTGAAGTCAGAATGCCATATTAAAGACCACATGTGCGATACATTTGAATAAAACACACGTTAATGTAAGTAGTGACGATTATCAGAGCGAATGGAACCATCCATTTTGTTTTTGTGCCAGTTAGATGGAAAAAAAAATGTCTGACATAAATAGCATTTAAAAAAACTCATTTAAATGCCTTTATTTTAAGCACATGGCCTTATACCTTGCATACATTATCCTAAGACTTGTCCTCTTATTGTCGCTTGACAAATATATTTGTCCAGTCTCTGTTTACCCTGATAGAAGAGCATGGTCCACCTTTACTATATAGCCTGTATTCCAGCTGTAAAAGTGTTGAAAAAAGAGGCTGAAAGTGCTGTAGTAAGAGACGGTTATGATTCCTAGCATCCCGTCTACGTCTATGCTAAGTTGTAAGCATCACTTTTAAATCCAAATGCCTTTAATTCAAACAGGTTTGTTTAAACCCCTTTTCTGCCAGGAAAGTAACTCTGCATGCTATCATTGTTAGCATTTAGCTCAACACCCTGCTTCGCTCAAATATAGCATCGAAGAGCTGCTAGCATGGCTGTAGATCAGAGGTCACCAACTACATTTGTCCAAGAGACACTTTCGGGGGCCAGCGATTTTTATATATATATAGGGGGGGGGGGGGGGTCGTGTACTGTCAACTCGCCGGAGCCTCACAGCAGGGAAGGCTACGCAGTGCGCAGGCTACTGTCCGCAGCTGCTGCCTCTCTGTTGGACTCCGGTACTGCACATTACTCACGAGACGTTGTAAAAAAAATAATGAGTGGAGGACGAACGCAGTAACCACTCCGTAGATCATCTGAATTAGAATTTTTTCTTTAACATAAAGAGAAATTAAGAGAAGAGTGTTACTAAGAGAATTACAGAAAAACATTTACAGCAATTTTGACGGATTTGTCAGAAAATGGACGGATTTTTTTGTGACACTTTGGCTTTGTAAAGCATGTACTTGATTGCTACTCCAAATCGAAGGTCCAGGGTTGGGGTTGGCTGATGGGTGTGATGTGAAGGCGCCAGATGAACCTGTCATGTGTGGTAGGCTGAAGAACTCGTTACGCCAGTTGGACCTCTTGTTGAGTCACTTACCTGCATCCCAGAGAGCCGAGTTGGCGGATGCTCTCTCTCGTGTCCTGGGGGGGTAGTAAGTCTCCTCGCTCTGGCTCACTGCGGGACGTTCGGATTTACTGGCATTGATGTTTCTGTACTTTTTGATGTGGGTTTTCCGGGATCCCTGTGGGTTCATCTGGAGAGGGTGTGGCTGTGCTGTGCCCAGCCTTGGTTGCAGTGACTCAGGGCACCTGGGCCTCTGCTTCTCTCTACAGGCACCCGGGTTGGTTTGGTTGAGCATGCTGTTGCTCCTTCAGTTGCTCTACTCTGTGCACCTCAACACCCTCACACAGACACGTCCATTAACCCTCACCCTGCATTTACACTACTGACGTCCACACCTCATGCTTTACTCACTTTGCACTTCTTTCATTTGGTTAATTTGAATGACTAAATAAACATCTTTTATTAACCATTGATATGGCGTGTCTCTGCTTTGTTGTGGCCTTTTGAGCCATCATGCAAATGGTCGTTTTTGTAATAACATTTTCTGTAAGGAAGACAATTCTTGTTATTTTTCTGGTGTATGATTGTATGCTAACTATTAATATATGCTAGAGTAATATATTTCATGGAATTAAAGAGACATTTCTTGTAAAATTACAGTTATAGATCTTAATTATTATTAAGACAATTACTGTTTTTTTTTTAAAGTGTATCCATGTTTTTAATATTACAATACCTTACTGTTAGTCAAGAGACATTTTGAGCTACCGTCTCTCTGCACTGTCCAGTAACAACGGGTGTTAGAGGAAAATCAGACTGGTGACCTCGGTGGTTAAAGACCCCGGCTGCTTTATTCCCTTTATAGCAGCTTGACGTATTTCCATACAAGCTAACGGGCGGCATATGGACCACATTCCCTCTTTGCCTCAAAGCACAAAGCATATTTCCCTATATTTCACAAAGCACTGTTACAATTAGTTAACAGCACAGGGATTAAGAGAAGATTTGAGATCTGCAATCTGCTGCCATGTCTCTTCAGCAGCGAGAGGATCAGCCGGCATCTGCTTCCCTCTATCTACCCCCTCTCCAGCAGAGCTGGGAAGTAGCGGAGTACAAATACTTCGTTACTGTACTTAAGTACATTTTTCTGGTATCAGTACTTTACTCCACTACTTATTTACCTGTACTTTCTACTTCTTACATGTTGAACTCAAATACCTGTACTTTCTACTTCTTACATGTTGAACTCAAATACCTGTACTTTCTACTTCTTACATGTTGAACACAAATACCTGTACTTTCTACTTCTTACATGTTGAACTCAAATACCTGTACTTTCTACTTCTTACATGTTGAACTCAAATACCTGTACTTTCTACTTCTCTCATGTTGAACTCAAATACCTGTACTTTCTACTTCTTACATGTTGAACTCAAATACCTGTACTTTCTACTTCTCTCATGTTGAACTCAAATACCTGTACTTTCTACTTCTTACATGTTGAACTCAAATACCTGTACTTTCTACTTCTTACATGTTGAACTCAAATACCTGTACTTTCTACTTCTTACATGTTGAACTCAAATACCTGTACTTTCTACTTCTTACATGTTGAACACAAATACCTGTACTTTCTACTTCTTACATGTTGAACTCAAATACCTGTACTTTCTACTTCTTACATGTTGAACTCAAATACCTGTACTTTCTACTTCTTACATGTTGAACTCAAATACCTGTACTTTCTACTTCTTACATGTTGAACACAAATACCTGTACTTTCTACTTCTTACATGTTGAACTCAAATACCTGTACTTTCTACTTCTTACATGTTGAACACAAATACCTGTACTTTCTACTTCTTACATGTTGAACTCAAATACCTGTACTTTCTACTTCTTCTCATGTTGAACTCAAATACCTGTACTTTCTACTTCTTACATGTTGAACTCAAATACCTGTACTTTCTACTTCTTACATGTTGAACTCAAATACCTGTACTTTCTACTTCTCTCATGTTGAACACAAATACCTGTACTTTCTACTTCTTACATGTTGAACCCAAATACCTGTACTTTCCACTTCTTACATGTTGAACTCAAATACTTGTACTTTCTACTTCTCACATGTTGAACTCAAATACTTGTACTTTCTACTTCTCACATGTTGAACTCAAATACCTGTACTTTCTACTTCTCTCATTTCCCAAACAGCTGGTTCCTTTAGTCTGAATGTGTGTTGGTGCGTGGTCATTATTCTTCAGAGTCACTGCGTGCCTATTGGTTGGAACACGATCCGTGTATCCATCACTTCCTGGTCTTCTCTGAAGAAGAGGGACCAATGGAAACGTTGTCATGTTGCCGTTGGTCACCATGGAAACATTCATTAGCTAACAATGACATTATTGTTCTATTGATATAAAGGGAGGTCAGGTACTCTTTAAAGCAGCTGCTAGCTATGGGTACTTTTTACTGAAGTACACTTCAAAGCCTCTTTACTTTCACTTGAGGAAAGAAGTTTAGTCAGTACTTCTACTTTCACCAGAGTATTTTTAAACACGAGTATCTGTACTGCTACTTGAGTAAAGAGTAAAGGATGTGTGTACTTTAACCCCCTCCCCCCCCCCCAGTGATCATCCATCACTGTTAACCGACCACTGTCCGCTGCCGGGACTAACTGGATCTCCACAATTGAATCGAGGCCTAAGTGTGTGGTAAATGCTCTCAATGGGTAAATGGATTTGCGGGTTGACTCGCCCTAAGAGCGTTTAGATAAGGGCAAAAATAATAAAAACACCTACGAGAGATATTCTCCCTCGTGATATATTGAAAGCCAAGCAAATGTTAACTCACATTCGTCACCATTACACTGGGGGAGTGGATGCTCCGGAAACAAGTACAAACATAATGAAAACACGGTATTTTCTTTTGTTATAAGAACAACAGTCTGCCGATACAGCGAGTGAATTGTTGCTCGGTAAGAATGCTTGACATAAGACGGGATATTTCGATCAATCAGGACTTCTAATTAGCTCTGAAATCTTATTTTGAGTTATATTTGACGAGGACCAGGCAACGACTGGCCCGACATGCTCAAAGGTTTCCTGTTTTCTGACGTAGTTGGTGATTTTCCCATAAAAATGTAAAAATACA